>NC_046172.1:10628415-10900915 GCF_011064425.1 Rattus rattus
TCCTTCAGGTTCCGGCGGTGTCTCAGGCAGGGCTCCTGCCTCACCTGGGCCCTCTCCCACGGGAGCCCAGAGGCCTTATACAGTTTCCTCTTGGGTCAGGGATGTGGGCAGGGGTGGGCAGTGTTGGTGGTCTCTTCTGCTCTGCAGCCTCAGGAGTGCCCACCTGACCAGGCGGTAAGGTATCTCTCCCACGGGTTCTCTTTTATGTTCCTTATATATGTTTTTTCTCATTTTACTCTACAGGTCGATTGTGTATATCTTAGGACTTTCTTTTTAGTATTTTAATGGGATTCCTAAATGTGTAAATGAGTGGGTCTCTGTTTCTTGAGACTTATCTTGGACTCTTTCCTCTCTGTTTGTTTTGTCAAATCCCTATGTGTTAGTTTTTGTTTAATTTTATTTTTATCGCAAAGAAGTGTGTTTCTTTTTTTTCCAACGAGAAATAGAACTGGGTTGGATCTGGATGGGAGAGGAGGTATGGAGGAGTTAGGAGGACTAGAAATGGAGGAGCAACCCTAATGAGGATATATTATGTAAGGAAAAAACAATTTTCAATAAAAAGAAAAAGGAAAAGAAAACAAAAAGGCTTTCAACAAATGAGAAGAGAAGGCAAAACAGTCCAGATAATGGAGTTAGCAGGGTAGAGCATGAAAGCTTGTTCAAGGAACTCTTTCTGACTCTCTACCCATCCATGTACTGTTGTTCTAAACATTCCTCAGTCTCCCAGAAGCCACCCAAATCCTTCCTGCCCCCATTTGTCTTTATTTTATTATGTGTGCAAATGTTTTGCCTGTATATGTGTTCATGTGCCACGTGTGTGCCTGGTACCTATGGAAGTCAGAAGAGGGCTTTGGATTCCTGGGGATTAAAGTTCTGAATGGTTCTGAGCCACCAATGGGTACTGGGAATTGAATCCTAGTCTTCTGCAACAGCAACACATGGTCTTAACCCATGACACATCTATCTAGTACATTTGCGTTTCTTTATTACCACTTATGTCCCTTTCCCTCAGCTTTAACCGCTTGCTTTTTTTTTCCACTTTCTAATTTTGTGCTGGCATGTTCAGCGAGTACCAACACAGCACATGCACTGACATCTTTGTGCCAAATAGTCTACTCCTCGATGAGCCTTTTCTTCTACATGCATGATCTTAGTTACTCTGTTTGTGACTCTTAGGCACTTCCTTGACTCTTCCTTGTTATTTTCACTCTTCATAAACTGTTAATATTTCCTTCTATATCTTCAATCACATATTCATATTTTCACTGCTTTTAAAGACAAGTAATAACGGTGTCCTCTTTACCGTGTTTTTCTGAAATGCTACTAGTCTATCTCCTTTTCCAACTTCCCCATGTTTCTAGAAAGCTCAATATATACCTGCCCCTACCCACCTCTAATACCCATTCTGTCTGCTAGTTTCTTGTAATCTAATTCCTCTTTCTCATAATCAGTCTTTTTCTCACACTGCCTGGCTGGCTGTATGTGCTTCAAGGCCTTACCAGGGACCATCTACACGTTTGCCATTCCTGTACCAATTGGCTGTACAAATGCTTCTACTTGTCTCTGATCCATTTTTCTCCCACAGTAGTAAGGGGCTATATTCAGTCCATTCACTAAACATCTGTTGCTACCCCTGCTTTGCTTGATGTCCGTGCTAAGAAAATACAAATAATGTCTATTTCTCTCTTTAAAGCTTTTAGCCATAGGTACAAATGCATATGTTGATGTGTTAGTGTCAGAGTAAAACATGTGCCATGGACTCCTGGGAAGATGAATAGGACATGAGCAATTGAATGTGGGGGTTGATGGGTCTTTAGTAATGACCCTGTTTGTGTTTTGTGTAAAATGGTTGCTCAGACACTCAGTGAGTTGAGTCAGCTAGCCTGGTAATGTAGGAAGATGAGTGAGATGATCAGTCAAGAGGCCATGGTGGGAGGGACCTAGAACTAGTGAGCAGAAAGTAAACATGAAGGTAAAAGAGAAGAAAGTCCTGAGAGAAGCCAATTGTTTCCTTCTAGCTCCTGCTCCACACCATCACAAGAAGGAGGGCTTTGAAGTAAAGGTCTATTCTGGTCACCCTGCTGTTTAGAAGCTCTCAGCTGCTCTAAGAGTGCCTGCAGGATAAAACAGAAAACAATCTGAGCACAAGGCTCTGCCAGGCCTAACTGTCATACCTCCTTGTTCGTCAAACCTGCCACAGCATCACTCTAAGCCAGTCAGTTGTTCTTGACCTTGAACTTGGGAAATGCACAGAGGCCTGGCTAACACAGAGATGGCAGGGCCCCAGCCTAGAAGTTTCACCTTTCCTCGGTTTGTGGTAGGACCAGAAAATTTTAAATGCCTAACAAATTTCTGGGGATGTTGATGATAAATACTGGGCCCACCATCAATGAAAATATAGTAGCTTCTTAAATTGGGGGTAATGACCCTACATGGGAGCATATAACTGAATATGGGAATCGTGAAAAAAAAAAAGGCAACATTAGAAAGCTTTTGAACGGGCTGGAGAGATGGCTCAGTGGTTAAGAGCAGGGACTGCTCTTCCAGAGGTCCTGAGTTCAATTCCCAGCAACCACATGGTGGCTCACAACCATCTGTAATGGGATCCGATGCCCTCTTCTGGTGTGTCTGAAAACAGCTACAGTGTACTCATATAAATAAAATAAAATCTTTAAAAAAAATATATACCCTTTTAAAGAAAGCTTTTGAACATGTGATCACCAAAAATTAATTCAAAGTCGAATGTGTAATAAGTGTGGGGTATTCCTAGCAATGCTGCTCTTGTTGGCTCATGCACCTTTACTGCAGCCTTGGT
This sequence comes from Rattus rattus, assembly GCF_011064425.1. Taxonomy (NCBI): domain Eukaryota; kingdom Metazoa; phylum Chordata; class Mammalia; order Rodentia; family Muridae; genus Rattus; species Rattus rattus. Next base: position 10,631,231 of record NC_046172.1, read on the forward strand.
TCTAAACACACCAGAAGTACACTTTGCCTTGTGTATGCCTGCATGCCTGGCAATGCCAATGAAAACTGTCAGAAACACCTCGGCTCACATTCAAGACTATTATGTTATGAATTGTAGTGTTTGCCATGTATATACAAGAATTTCTTCTATTATGGAAACATAATGGTTTAATTACAGAAAACAGATTTTTAATATTTTCTACTGTCATTCCTCTACACATAAGTAGCAAATGAGTATATTTTTAAATTGCATTGTGTTAGAATGTTTGAATGTAAAAATTGCTATTTGAGTTGATGACTTAAAGTTTCACACAAGATTGTATGATGACTTTTGGCATGCAATAAGGGCAGAATTTTGAACGATTTCTGAAATGGCCTCAAACAGAGTTGTACTAACTTATTCTATGTATAATTTACTTTACATAAGTATGTGAAGTATAGTCCTTGGCACTAATGGTTATAAAATCAAAATATTGGTCAACTTTGAAACATCTATGTCCCAGGTATTCAAATATTGAAATATGATTCCTTGTGTAAAAACAAACATATCTATCTCATTCATATAAAGTTTGTTTTTGTCATTAATAAGTGGTCAAACCATGTATATGTTAAAGGACTGTTTTTTAAACAAAAATTCTTTATGGTTTATTACTATTAAATGTTTCATTAGTGTGCCTATATTAACAACTGTGTCCTCAGTATCAACTCTCCACTCCCTGATTGTGCCTCTGCTAGTAAGATTTGATCCTGTTTGGGGGGAAGTTCTAGAATACTTCTAGACCAATTTTCCTCAGTGGCTCCTCACCCTGAATCCAGTCTCTCTGCTAGCAGTTATTGGGCACCTCTAATAAAAAACATGCACTAGACTAAATTTGATTTGACAAGACAATCCAAAGAGCAGTAAAAAAAAGTTCAGTGCTGAACCCCTGACACCAGTGTGTGTGTGTGTGTGTGTGTGTGTGTGTGTGTGTGTGTGTGTGTGTGTGTATCCTGTATTAATATGCTGATGTGCTGCCCACTCTGGGGAGGACCCTGAGTGGTCTCAAGGCTCCCAGAGAAGGAGAATCCAGAGAGGCAAGAACCTGCAGTTCTAGTCACATGTCTGAAGAGGAGGACCAATGGTTAATAGTGTTGATGCATGAGTCTTTCCTCTACCTCCATCACACATTTCTTAAATGCCACAGTAGAACTCTTTAAAAAAAAAATTCTGGGCTGCTTCCAGCAAATAAGACACGCTTGTTTCTGGATGAATGAAATGAGTGCCAGTGTGTCCAATTTGTTTTTTTGCTCCCAAGTTTATTTAAACAGAAAAGGCCATGACAGATAACATCTGCGCCATATACATTTGTCACATTTAGGTCCCGTTTCTGTTAACGCGCAGCTTTTGGAAGCACATTCCGTAGTTGTCCATCATCTTCTGTTATCCTCCCATTTTTATCTGATCAATTAGGAGGTATATTTTGAGCAGCCAGCCATTAGGCAGCGAGCCCTGTATTTACCTACTCGACAGAGCCTGAACCTGGGCATTTCTAAACAGTGATTTTAAAATCTAAAATATTAACTTTATGTGGACATCAATTTCCCTAAAATAAACTTTAAAATTAAAAACGAAAAAAGAAACCATAAAATCAGAATAATAGAGACTTAAAAAAAAAAAAAAACCAACTTCCACTTTGCTTTTTTCCACTTGCAGCAACAATAGCTAGCGCCACTTTGCCATCTAGTGTTGTGGGTCAGTATTACCTGTGGCAGAAGCAATGAGCACTTTTCTTGTCTCGCTCCTTTGAGTCTACTGATGCTCACAAAGTACAACGCTGCAGTGCTGAACTGTACTTCCAGTACCCCAGATACTATCTGAAAAAAACAAATCAGTCTTCCTATTCTTCTCTTCTCATTGTCTAATAAACAGCCAAGTCCTCCTGAATTCAGATTGCTTCAGGGTTGGTGCCCTTAGAATGGAACCCTGCCACGTGTTATTAAAGTGCCTGCCGTCCGAATGCTCAAGAGACTGAAGAATGGTGAGTTTGAGGCTAGCCCAATGTACATAAAACAGTGATACACTGCTACACAAAAGCACCACAAGGGCCTCTTCTTGGATGGAGCTCAATGGTACATCGTTGCTTAAAATGTGCAAGGACCACAGCGAACACACCCACCCACACACACACACACACACACACACACACACACACACACACACGAAGTAGGGAGAGAGGCGCCTCTCGTTCCCATCTGCTGGGAGATGCCTTCTAAGATGGAGGAGACTGTGAAGAGCTGACAGAACAACTAAAAACCATCTTTGTCTCAGCTACAATTGTCAGGAGCCTAAGCATGGCCTTTAAAGAGGACCCGCTGCTGCTGAGGACCCAGCCTGCCTGGAAGTTACACGCTCAGTGAGTGGAACAATCCCACCAGAGTTCAGGACCTTCATCTTCACTCTGCTCGCTGTAGGAACTTGAGACTTTCTGCACTTGGATTCCATTGTTGGCATCAACTGGGATGATAACTCTAACCTATGTTGCCTACTCTGCCTTCAAATTCCTGGCCTTAAGGGAGCCTCTTGAATAGCTAGGTCGACAGTCATGTACCACTGTGCCAGTCCAGACCATTGCTCGACTCTTTCGCTCATGACTCAATATTTGCATGATTTCAAAGCACATTTCTTAATCTCAATACGTTTGTTTATAAATATCCAATACCTAGTCTGTTGGGCACACAGAGAAGATCATTTTAGCACATTCTCCTGCTACATAACAAAATCCAGTAACAATCATGAAATGAAACTAATAACGGTAGTGACCCAAAAGAAACACACATCATGAAAATATTTTGTTTTATGGAACATGTATGCCAGTCAAAAGCAAAAGAAAAGAAACTATTACCATGAAAAGGAGAAGAAATGGGATTTATATTTGTACTTGTATGGATATATTTCTAAAGAGAAATAGCCTATATAAGTTGAAATTGTCCAACTAAGGGAATATTACAGAGTTCTGGGGTTGACTTGCTCATAGAAGGGCACATCTAAGCACCTCAGGTTCTGTCTCTTCCTTCTATAGTAATTGTATTCAATACTGTCCTGTGAGTTCTCTCGTTCTCAGTCCCTCTTCTGCCCACCCAGAGCTTGTCCCCCATCCTCTAATAACTATATATTTATGAGCACATGATTTTGAATCTTCAGGTGAGGAATGATCAGCCGCTAACTGGCAACTTTGATGTTTTACATCATTTTAAGAGAAATAATCAGCAACTTGGACCTTCATTCAGAAACATGGCTGCTCTCTGGAATCCCTCTCGAAACGTTTTGCAGCATCAAAAGGAAGAATTGTTCCAGCTGTGCTCATGCACACCGTAGTGGGGGGAAGTACCTGGAGTTGTCAAAACTGTTAGTTTTGCTTTGGTTCTCAGACTGTTCCTGTCCCAATGCTCCAGTCAGTAGGTCACAAAACACGCCACTCTACCTGGCTTCTGGCAGGTTAGACCAATGGAGGGCGGACCAAAAGAGTGGCAGGAGAGCGGAGGGAAGAGGCCTGGCTATCTCTCTCCCCACTCGCTGCCTCAGGCAGCTGCTCCACAGAGACAGATTTCCTGAAAAGTTAATGAAGCCGAGGCTCCAGGGCCTCTCACTTGCACAGGCCTCTGCCAATGTCCTTTGTGCATACTTTTGAACAGCTTTATTGAAATATAATTTACGTGCCATAAAATTCACCCATTGTGCATATATGGTTCAATGGTTTTTACTAAATTTATCGAGTTGTACAACCATTGCCACCATCCATTTTTAAACTATTTCCATCACCACCACCACCACCCACTAAATTCCCCTGTGTCTGTTTTCAGTCATTCCTGGCTCCCAACCCCAGGCTCTAGTAACCACTAATTTGCTTTCTGTCTCTATGGATTTGCTTATTGTAAACATTCACATCAATGACATCGTAGTATGTGGTCTTTTGTAACTAGTTTCCTTCACTGTGCCAAGTATTTTTTTAAGGTTCATCCATGTAGGAGTGGACATAAGTATAAAATTGCCCAATACTGTTTCATTTACTAGATATTTATTTTATTAATATAGTCACCAATTGAAAGACATATGTTTGACTTTGCACTTACAAATTTGTGTCTTTTCTAAAGAACATTCCCAAGGTCCTCTAAGCTTCAGGTCTCTAAATCCAGAAGCTTCCCCCATCTCTGTGTCACTAGCCCTGTGGCCAGTAACCTCAATGAAAAGCTCTTGTGATCCCTGCTTCCACTGGGATCCCTCTGGTGGTCCACTGTCCTTCCAACATGGGGTGACTTAGAGTCTCACCTACCAAAGACAATGTGCCTCAAATTTGGGATCTTTAGCAGGCATGATATAGCTCATGCCTTGATCCCAGTGCTCTGGGAGACAGAGGCGCCAGATCTCTGTGAGTTCAAGGCCAGCCCTGGTCTACAAAGGAGTTCCAGGATAGCCTGGGCCACGCCGAGGCCTGTCTCAAAACAACAAAACAAACAAACAAACAAACAAATAAACATATTGCTGAGCTTGCAGCTAACACAGCAACAGTTCTGACAGGTGATGACAGAATGACTGAGCAGTCTTGCCATCCTTGTCTACCATGAGCATTATGGAGCAGAGATAGATATGTCCGCAACAATATGTACTCTCCAATGGCAGCAGCCATCCTTGGTATTCCCCTTTGATGCAGCAAAAACAGGCAATGCTGGTGTGTGTAGAAGGCAGGGCAGGATCCTGATCATATGAGGCCAACCGTACTTCTGTGGGGCTCAAGTAGCTTCACTGAGGGATTCATGCTACACATACTCTGGCTTGCCTGCTTTGGAAATGGATTTAAGGCCCCATTAGGATACACCACCAGTTTGTATAGAGTAGGTCTGTAGAGGTAGACTGTTATAGTAGGAAATCCAGTGCCTCCTTGTCCCTTCTGTTTGATAATGAACCTGCTCTAGGAAAGGACCAGTCTTGGAAAGCAGAAAAGAAGCCCTTGGCATTGGCTTCTCATCTTTCTAGCCCTGTCTTGGTGGGTAGGAGGGGCCAGTGTCTTTCATTGGAAATTGTTTTTGCTTTCAGCCCCAGCACTATTATTGTTTCTGCTGGGTGGAGGCCCAAGAGGAAACAGACCATTGAGAAGGCTCTGTATCACTGGTCCTTTGGGCTGAGGTCCATGCCAACAGCAAATCATTATTCACTCCACACCCTGTGGTCCTTTGGTTTCAAGCAGCCCCCCTTTCCTGCATGGGGATTTCATGGATCAGCATCTTCGCTCCCATCCCCAGCTCTGACAGAGGCATTGGCAGCCTTGACACAAGTGGGCTCAGAAGCCTCCCTGAGTTGCAGAGGGTGATGGATTGCCTTGGAGTTATCTTGCCTTTCTCCTAGCGGCAGACACCCAGCTGACAGAGGGACAGACAGAATGTTGGCAATAGGTGAGCCTGATGTCAGAAACCCTGTATGCAGTTTGTTTCTGAGAGCCTGTCTGAATAGTGAAGAAGGGCATACAAAGAAGGAAATTGGGAATCAAATGGCTGGGAGGATTACAAGATTGATTTCATTCTTGCTGCAACTGTCAGCTGCTTGGGGAATCTGAGCCCAGGCCTCAGCTAGAGCTGAGGAGAAGCTAAAGACAATGGCTAATAAGAAAAATGCTTCCCCCAACCCCGCCTTCTAAGGCCCACTGCAGTTTGCTCTTGCTGGAATAGATTTCACTAAGCAACTCTGTATTGAGTCTCATCATTTACATCTTCATTAAATATTAATCTGCTCTCCTGCACTGGATTGTGTGGAACTTTGCTGAGTGTTCACCTCTGCTTTGGGCCCTCTGATCTTATTGAGATGTCACCATCAAACTTAGTCTAATGCACGGGACAAGCACAAAAGTACAGGAGTCACTAATGGTTGTTACTGATATGATAACAGGACATTATGTAGTTTCTCAAGGGCTTTACCAGTGAATTATCTATCACTTAGACCTTTGCCCATGAACATGCAAAGCACATGTGGAAAAGTTCTCAGCACCCATGTGATGAATTACAACAGTCTATAACTCCAGTTATAGAAAACCTAATGCCTTCTTCTGATGTCACTGGACTTCTGCATGCATATAGTTGCATACATATACTTGGGCACACACCAAATAGGCATACAGACAGAAAGACAGACAGACATCAAAATATTCTGCAGTGTTTTTAATTTGAGGACCACATATCAGTTAGGTTTATAGCCATTATAAATACTTAATGAGTTGAATGCCAGAAATTACCCCCATTTTATGGATGTGGAAGAATATCGAAGATAAGCAATGGCTTGAAAATTGGCAACTTCCCCCAAGTGACAGCTGATCACACATTTTGTGGGGGCACAATAGCAGCAAATTGAGTTTTGGTTTTGTTGAAATATTTGAAAATGAGAGTATTCACTTGCTGTACTAATTTTTGTCTTTTTTGTATGCATTTAGCTAAACTCCTAACTAAAACAGCCCCAACATTAGGGATACTTCTGATGTAATACAGCAAGGATCCTGAGATCAGTGGTTTCAGGGTTGGTTTGGTGACTCCATGCTAGCATGAGGGAATTAGGCTTCCTCAGTCCTCTTACTCTGCTCTGTTGAGTATTCACTAGGTAACTAGGCTTGTCCCACCATGGTTACAAAATGGCTTCCAGAATTCCAGGAATGGAATGTAAATGCAACCAATGTCCAGCAGAAGAAAGGAACCTTCTCTATCCAGGAAACTTTTTTTTTTAAAGAAACTTTCTCAAAATTCTCATTTGTCAGATCACATTGTCCAAGATTGAGTCAGATGCTCATGCTTGGACTGTAGGAGGGGCAGGAGGTTGATATTTCAACTGTCTAAGATTGTTCTCTCCCATCTACTGTGGAAGAGGAAAAAGGCTTTGTCCCTCTAACAGTGTCTATCACACTTAGATTTAACTTTTACAATGAAGGTCATATCTGTAGCTGTCTTTTCTACTTAACAAATTGTAACCATCAGAAACTAACCACCAAGCACCAACCCACCCCACCTATCAGTGGCAGAAGCATTTATATACCCTCTGAACAGTCACCAGAATTCCAAACCTCACACAATTACAGAAAGTATCTACAGATGGCAAAATCATGCCCCTATTAGAGCATGAGGCAAATCACAGTCAGCTGCTGTTGACGACCTGAGGCTGTCCCATATCCTATACCTGGAATTACAATGAAAACATATTCTTATAACATTTCTGTGATTTGTAAGAAACCAAAACTCCAAAAGTTTCATTACATTAATCCTCTAGAAGGCAACTTCACATGAAATTACATTAATTAAGCTAGAATAAAGTTTGAATGACAAACAGGTTCATGGAAGCTACTTGTTCATCCATGTATCTTTATAGTGTCAGAAATGTTTATTTTGGAAAATAAGAATATTGTCTAATAACATCTTTCTTATCCATAAGAATTGCATTTTTAATCTCAATGAATGCCTGAAACTGTAAATTATATCAAACCTTAATATGCTATGAATTTTTCTATTCATACAGAGCTATGATAAAATTTATTTCATAATTTGGGATGGTGAACAATTAATAATTAGTAATAAAATAGAATTATAATATATCATATTAAAAGAATATTACAACAGTATTATAATATATGGTGATAATATCAGCATCTATTCTCTCTCCCAAAATGTAATTTTCCACTTAATACTTTGGATCATGGTGATCAAAGCTGCAGAGACCAAACCATGCGTACAGGGAGTCACTGTAACGCTAATAATCATGTGAACTAGAGCTCAACATTAAAAGAACAAAATGAAAACTGCTATTAACATGGGGTCAAATAATCTGGATTATTGGTGTTTGTTTTGTTGTTGCTAAGCACAAGCTTGAATATACAAACCCCACAAACTAGAATATCTTTCTCCTTGCAATTTAACGTTGGATGAGATGCGACATTGTCTATAGATATAGGATCATCACAAGGAGCAGTTCGGAAAAATGAAAACCCAATACTGCCCCCCCATATTAGCTTAGGTTGACCCCACTCGCTGAGCTTGTTCATTTATGCCCAGTGAGAATAAATTATCATTCACCTATGTTTTGCATTGGAGTTTCTGTCAACAAGTAATCAAGTCTCTCCAGATGTTTCATTTACTATAACAAAGCCACTGTCATGAACAATAACGCACAGATGTTCCCTTTGAAAAACAGATTAAAAATGTTTTTGTTAATGTTTTCAAATTATCAAATGAATTGGGAAGAATATGGGTACAAAATTGGTTTCAGGACTATCTATTTGAAACTCGATTTTAAAAAAATTAATTAACTGTAACCTCTTTGGATAAGATTAATCAAACTTCAACAAATAAAGCAGAGAAATAAACAGTGGGTTTTGTTGTCAAGTGAGATTCTGAAATTTGCTTTTACAGAAGTATTTTCTTTCTGTCGGTTCATTTTGTTCCCACACCCTTTATTTCCCTCGCCATGCTTTGATGTGGGGTCTGTGTGCTATTGTGTTTGAGTCATTGTTTCTGGAACTTTTTCCCCTTTATTTTCTAATTCTTTTCTGAGATCTGAAAGCCCCATTCACACTTCCTTGTTAGCCATAGAAGTTGAAAACTCTGCCATTCCTAGTCTGAAGAACTCTTATAATGGTATGGTTTTCTTAGTTTCTTTTTAACCTCATTTTTTTGCATTGTTACATAATAGGTTTCATTTGTCTTAGTTTTCTGTGGTGCCTTTGTTATCTGTGGATACACTGTTTGATTCATTTCCTCTTTTCACAGATGTTTCTGCAAGAGTTTGGATCATGAACATTTTATTGTTCACATTTCAAAGAGATACATCTTCCTCTACTTTTAGGATAAGGACTTTTGGATAGGGGAGCAAGCAAGAGGGGCTGTTGTGGACAGAAAGTTTGTGACCTGCCCTCCCCCAGCTTATGTCTTGAAATCCTCCTCAATGTAATGTTATGGCAGTAAAAGGAAGGGTCTATAGGAAGTTAATGGGATTAGTGTCCCTGTACAAGAAAACCACTAGTGCAACCCTATTCGTGACCTAGAAGGAGTTTCTCCTTAGAACCCAACTGTGATAACACCTCGATCTTAGACTTCTTGGCTTTTAAAATTCTGAACAATAAGTGCCTCTGGTTTATAGGCTTCCTGAACTACAGTATGTAGTACATAGTTCTTAGTACCTAGCACCTGATACCTAATGTGTAATAGACAGTATATAGTTCACCTATATAAAATTCAGCCCAAATTGGGTAACGTAGCTCTTTCCCTGCTTCTCTGTTTGAAGGCTCCTGTCTGCTTTCACTAGGAAGTAGGTTTGGCCTCATGGGCACAGGGCTTGTGCAATCATATGGGGTCCTCCCTAGTTTGCATTTCATGCTCTGTTGATGCAGTCATGAAAATCGTAATAGAGTTTTGAACAAGGAGCTCTGGATTTTCATTTTGTACTGTGCTCTGTAAATTATGTAACTAGTTCTACTAAGGAATATTTAAAACCCTGGCCTTTTGAGGGAAAAAGGAAGAGCTAATACTGCTGCTTAGCTGAAGTGATATAACATCAAACTGCTTTCTAAATATGCGTGCTTCTACCATAGACAAAGCCCATTCTCTGTCTTGCAGAGAAGCCTCTTGAAGTGAATGGAAGTGAATGCAGAGATCCCTGGATGTACAAGATACTGAAAATAAAGAATGTCTGAAGGATCAGCCCTAAACAAAGCATTTATACCAACCTTTTAAAGCTCAGAGAACGTTGCAATGTGCAGAAAGGATTTGAAATGCCTTTTGGGGAGTGGTTGTATTGTTTGTTTTATGGTTTTGCACGACAGAGTTTCTCGTGTCACTCTCTCTGTCATGGAACTCACTACATAGACCAGGCTGGCCTCCAACTCAGAGACCTACCTGTCTCTGCCTCCCAAGTGCTGGGATTAAAGGCGTGAGCCACCACTACCTGGCAAAATGCCATCTTTTAAGAATGACATGGGCATGGTAATCATGAAGTGTCAGTCCTAGATAAACGTTTTGGCACACAAAACAAGACAAAGAGACTTGAATTTGAGAAGAATTCGTTCACAAGAAGAGAAAGCCACAACAGTAGAAGGGAATTAAGAAAGGGTGTAGGGAAGAGTAACCATTCTGAATCATATTGCGAATAACAGAAGTTATTAATAAAGTAAAGATACAAACCAAGAACAAACAAAAAACAACCCCATCAGGGTTTTATTGCTGTTCACCATGGCTATATTAACTCTTACAAGGGCAAACATTTAATTGGGACTGGCTTACAGTTTCAGAGGTTTAGTCTATTATCATCATGGCAGGAAGAATGGCAGCATTCAGGCTGGCATGGTGCTAGAGAAGGAGCCGACAGTTCTATATCCAAAGGCAGTCAGGAAAGACTAGAGACTGTCTTCTGAAGGCAGACCCGAGGAGGATCTCTTCCACACTGGGTGGAGCTTGAGCATTAAGAGTGCTCAAAATGCACTTACACAGTGGCACATGTCCTCTAACAAGGCCACATCTATTCCAAGAAGACCACACCTCCTAATAGTGCCATTCCCATGGGTGAAGCATATTCAAATCACCACAAGCCCTGTTCTCTCCATGCAGCTGCTTGTACATTTTTGATGCTAGTGTCCTTCTGAAAGCTCTGACCAACATGTGGACAGCCTGTCTCTGTCTTTCTCCCTCCCTTTCCATCTATCACTACTTCTCTCTTCCTCTGCTCCTCTCCCTCTCTGTATTTCAATTTCAAACGGACTTTGTGGTTCTCAGTTCTGAATGGGAGATATTAATTTGAAGTTTTTTTGGTCCTTGTGTGCTTAATCCATTTCTGGGTCTCGGAACCTTCCTCCGGTCTCTTAGAGGGTCTTCATGACCCTTTCTGGACTTGCCTACAGGTAGGAAAGTCTGGAGTTGGTTCTCATTCAATATGGCATATCCTTCTTTTGGAAGTTAGTATTTACTGGCAAGTTCTGGGTCCTCGGGTTTGTAGGGTGATCAGTTGTCTTTTACTCTTCCTCCGTGAAGTCTGTATGACACCTAGACCCACGCAGTGCTCCTGCAGCTGAGGGTTGACCCACCACCCACATTACAGCGGAGTTAGATGGGGATTTGAAAATACTTTAAAAAGGCGTTGCCATCGTGATCTTGCTCCAAACATAAGCTAAGAATTTTTGGATTTGCTGTAATTACTGCAGAATCATTAACCTTTAACTATGTATGAAAGAACATTTTTCCTTTTAAAACTAATGATATTTTTAATTGACCAATTTCAATCCTATGCGTTCTAAGGTAGAAAGGAATATTTTGAAATAGGCCAACAGTGAAGAAAGATACATCCGGTTGTCAGACTGCTCTCTGTAAAAAACCATACCCAGATATATATTCCCCAACAGGCTGAAATAGAAAGTAGAAAGATGTATGGTGAATCTAAGTGTCAAGACTTGTACAGTCTCACTTAACTGCTCAACATTAAAGTCATCAGCGCTTTGGAACAACCGACACCACTGCCTAAACCACCATTAGCAAAAGACACGTGTTTTGTTTACAAAAACCCCACCTATATTGTAAATAAAATGAAGCAGTGATATGTAATTGTCACTCCACAAATATGATATTGTTTATTTTGGTAGAGCCAAGTTATAGGAGCAGAGCACACATCAAAAAAATTTAGACCCCAAGTCCATGATGTCCCAGTAAACTTTTTCTTCAACCAAAGGTCAGCTGCCATCCATCCTGTGTTTATTTGATAGATGTGAAATTGCTCATGTACAAGTGATGTTTAAATGATGGAAACCACACTGCTGGCTTCATAAGTTTTCAAGAAAAGGTGAGGGCTATTCAGTTAAGGATCAGAAAAGGGAAGCCCGAGTTAGTATGGAACATTAAAAAGGACTCCATCTAGTTTCTTCCTGCTGTTTTCGAAAGCCAAGCTATCTTGCTAGCCGAGCTAATGCAGTCTTCTTGAATTTTAGCAGTTCCAGTCTTCAGTTGTGTCTCATCTCACTAATGCCACTTAACTGTCATGCTAGCTTTTCTTTGATTTTCGAAGTTCATCACATGCTGTTTTTTTTATTTGTCTACATATAATTTTAAAATCATTATTGTGGAATGAACCCATTGTTTTGTCTTTCTGTTTTTTGTGGCTGTGTGCAAGGCAAGGTATGCAGCGTAAGGCGCATGTGACGTAAAAGGTGTGTGTGTAAAAAGCTTACTGTGCAAAAAAGATGAGCTACATTATAAATAATTTCATCTACTCACCTCTAGTTCTCCATATCCTTCCCATAATGTTTTTTTTTATTTATATATTGCCTTTCTCCAGTTAGACTACAAGGTTTTCTCTGATGGATATATCTTTTGTATGTGTGTATGTGTGTGGGGGGGATGCATGCACAGGTATTATAATGTATGTACGGAGGTCAGGACAACTTGGATGAGTTCTCTGTCCACCATGTTGGTCCTGGGGATCAAAGTCACATTATTGGCTTTGATGACCTATGCTTGTATCCATTGAACCACCTTGCCAATGCTACACATTTTACCTTCAATTGCTTCCTGTCTTTTCTGATTTCTAATATGATGGAGGCACAAAATAAATATTTCATAATCCTTATAAGAGAAGAGAACAAATGAGTAAGTGAAGTTGTAGGTTCAGTTGGTATACATTAGAGAATACGATGTGTTTTCTTATGTTTTGTTGTATGAAGTGTGGCAGGACTGGCTATGCATACATTAAAATAGTGGAGAGCAGGGGTTGGGGATTTAGCTCAGTGGTAGAGCGCTTGTCTAGCAAGCGCAAGGCCTTGGGTTCGGTCCCCAGCTCCGAAAAAAAGAAAAAAGAAAAAAAATAGTGGAGAGCAATGATATTTCTGAGTGTTACACTATGTAAATATAAATGGAATTTGTTTTAAGGTAGATGAGGGTCCTGGTACTTTTGAGAAATTCACCTTCCTGTGCATTAAATAATTACTTCAAAATATGTAGTTGCAGAACATGTAGAAGCATAATGTGTTTTGGTAGAACACAAAAGACAACTAGATTCAAATGCTATCATACTACCCACGAGTCAGTAGATCCTAGAAATCAGTGAGTAGTGTTGAATCAGGCTCATCTCTAACAAATCAGGATGATTGTAGCTACTGCACTAGATTATCCAGAGCCCTTGATAAAGCAACATCTTCAAAAAAAACTGGGTCAGAGAAAGCACACAGTAATCGGGTGATGTGTACTATTCTCTTCTTCTCATTTCATACTATGCAAGAGCCAATATTTTCCCAAGACTGAGAATAAAATTAAAATGTAATTGATGTTGAAGGCCACCAATCATATCTTTTGTTTTGATGATTCAGAAGCCACCTTGAGATTCTGCAATGCACAATCATTGTATTAACTCAAGTAATCTACTTGGATCCTGAAATCATTGTCAAACAATTTTTATTAATTTTCTGCCTCTGCCTGTATAGCTATTTGTTTATCTGTGTATCTGCCTATTTTCCTATTTACATATTTATCCATGTATCGAGATGGTTTAATAAGTAAGCTGAAATATATAAATATGAGATTGGCCAAGTCGCCTACGTAAGATTTCATGTACAATTATGGATCTTTAATCATCATAATAATTCAATCCAGCATAATGTAGAAGGTTTACAAATTCTAACATCTTGTGTCATTTGGCACTGTAAGCATTATATTTATGTCTTTAACTCTACTAGATACATCAGATCTTTCATCCAAACCATGGTGTCTATCCGAATACTATTTAGGAAAGGGAACAGCTGCATCTCTTTAAAGAGGAGGCCTAACTCTTAAATTCATCATATATGCAAGGCAGTAAGCATACTCTTAAAAAAATAGAATTTGGGACTGATTTTTGTCTTTTAAAGAAAGAACAAAAGCAACAACAAAAAACTCTCTACAAAATCAGTGGAGTACCTCAGCCACTATTGGTTTGACATCATTTAGCAACAAAGGTTGTTGTATGCTGTCAAGTTCACAGGAAGAAGATCACAGGAATGCTTAGCAAAGAATGAGTTTCTATTTTGCCTATTTTCTTATAAAACAATGAAGCTAATAAGAATGCTTAAATAAGTTATAAAGCGTGAAGACAGTTTAAAGAAATCCCACTTTGTCAACTACCCTACATTTCATCCTTGCCACCAAAATCTCAAATAGATGTCAAACTGGAATATTTTATTTCTACATTTGTGAAATAAATATTCTTGGTAATTAAGTAATTTCCAGTGGACAGCTCAGTAACATTGAAAATAGTGATACATGCACAATGAAGCTGTAGCTGATGGTGATTCCAGTGAATAGGTAAATTAACCTTTTCTAACATCCAATATATTTTATTTTATCTTTATAAAAACCATCACTTTTTTCTTTGTCCTCCCAGATAGTCATATGTGACATGGGAACACAAACACTAACAAGCATTAAGCCCAGTGATAGATGAAAGAAATCAATGTCATCATTTCTGCAGTTATTTTGCTCAGTACTAAGATATTATTAGTCATTTTAGAGATATTTTAAATCGAATACATGGTCAATGTTTTCCTTTCTTTATTCTTAGCTGTTCTTGAGAAAAATATCTGTTCGTTTCCATTCGCCGACTAGATTACAGTCGTGTGAGGCTTCTCAATAAAGGTACATTTTGAGAGATGTTCGTTAGCTGGTTTCAGCAGTGCATACAGATCATTCATAAGCTAAGATGGCTCGGATGTTGCCACACAGTAGAATTTCATTGGCTCACCATCATATATACAGTCTTCCAGTAGCCAAAATCTCACGCTGTGAGTGAGTGCATATGCACGCCCTTTACATAAAGCTTATTATGTTTGAATCACAATAGCCTCATCAAATTCCTCCTCCTTCATCTATATGTGTATAAGTAAGAGGTGTTTGATGTTGCCACTATGGCAGTTTTTAGTTTTCCTGTGCAGTGCTGTGGTTTTGCTTTACGTGTTTTGAAGATGGATTGTTATATTATTATTTGTTATTTTTTCTTCTTGTGAA
This sequence comes from Rattus rattus, assembly GCF_011064425.1. Taxonomy (NCBI): domain Eukaryota; kingdom Metazoa; phylum Chordata; class Mammalia; order Rodentia; family Muridae; genus Rattus; species Rattus rattus. The sequence continues at coordinate 10,646,245 of NC_046172.1, forward strand.
TGGGTTTAACTACTTAATCTCAAATAATGCCTTTTTTTTGCCTCCAAGTGTGTTTAATTTGACATAAACACTGCTGTGTCTGATTTCTTTTTGCCGTTCTCTAGCAGATCATTCCTGTTCACCTTACTTTCAGTGCTTCTGTGTCACTACATTTAAGAAGATTTCTGGATTTAAAATATAAAGTGAAAAATCATGATGGAACACTTGGATTTAAATCCCGTGTATTACTCTATTACCCTGTGTTATTAATATTCTCATCTGTAAGATCTCACTATGCATTTTCTTTGTATCATGCCTTTTCTTGGCTTCTGTTCTCTTGAATTGATCCTTCCCCACTGCTTCCCCCTTCCTTTTTGGTAGTTATCCTTAAAAACTGCTCATGTATTTGATAATGAAAGGTAGAATCTCTCTTTTTCTCTTGAAAACTTTGGCAGTCCTCTGACCTCCTGTGTTCTTGCTTAGTAAAGTACCTAGCCCCTGTATTAAACATCCAATTATTATATTTTTTATTGTTCTTGGAGTGGATCACTTTTCAAACTGTATCTCCACATTGAGCAATGCATTAACTCATATCGCTTCTGGTTTTTGCATTCTGAATTTCTCTTCTTTTTAAAGCATATCTTTTCAATTTTTCAGCAAATATCTATGAATACTCAATATTCTCCTCCCAATTACAACCAAAGAGCATTTATTTTGCCTCAGTCTTGAATGTGAATCTAGCTGAGACTAGAATTAAAGTTGACAGTTGATAAAGATGCTCCATTGTCTTCTAGTGTCATTGTCGCTGATGAGTCTGCTCCCACTGTTTTGTTCTTTTCCGCTAGTTGTATTACGAAGTTTTCTTGCATTCTCATTTTGCTTCCTCTGTATGAAAATTGATTCTTCTTTAGGATTTTTGGAGATTAACATCTTACTTCAATTATGAAAAAACCGTCATCACTTCTTCAAATATTATTTTACCCCATTTCATCTACTCTTTTCTTCTGGGACTGATTAGATGTACCTTAGAACTCATTTTTACCTCTACATTTCTTGATTTCTGCCACATTTGCTTGTTTTCTTTTCTCTTTGCTGAACTATAAGTGATTTTCCTTTCAGGTTTATTATCAACTGTATGCAACCTAGCCACCGAGTTTTTAATTTCAATTGCTAAACCTTTTGTTTTCTGTTTTCAAATTATTCCCTCTTTTCAGAATGACTTTCTCTTTCACTACAGGTTTGATGCTTTCTTTTAGGTTTGGACACATCATTTTAAACATTCATATTTATGTAACATAAACATAAAAACAACGTATTTCTGCTTCTACCTGTCATTTTATTTATTGGTTTCTGGTGTGCCTTTCTAGTAAAAGGATTTTTAATGTTTTCTTATCCTCATCTTTTTTCTTCTTCAGAGAATGTCAAATGTTATAAAATTGGGATTTGTGTGTTACATTTTGTACATAAACTCATGACCTTATTTTATTCCATTGTATCGATATGCCAGTTAATTTAACCAGTAATCTATTACTAGACAGAGGTTGTACCATCTTTTTCTTTCACTAGATGTTACTGCAGTGAATATCTTGTATGTGTCTCATTTCATGTATGTTCAGGTTTATCTGTAGGGGAGTTGTAGAGTGAAATCAAGGTCAAGGGGTCCTTACATTTGGAGTTTTCACTGCTACATTCCACTTGCTCTCTGTAGACAACAGAACACTTTACAACTCTTACCAACAGTGCATGGAACTGTAGCTGATTCTGCACAATCCCATAAAAAGTGTGTATTGTTAAACCTTATTCTTTTTTTTAAGATTTATTCATTTATTATATATAAGTACACTGTAGCTGTCTTCAGACACACCAGAAGAGGGCATCGGATCTTTTCACAGATGGCTGTGAGCCACCATGTGGTTGCTGGGAATTGAACTCAGGACCTCTGGAAGAGTAGTCGGGTGCTCTTAACCGCTGAGCCATCTCTCCAGCCCAACCTTATTCTTTTTAACATATACCATGCAATGCCTTTCTGTTTCTGTCCAATGACCATACCCTTTCTATAGATATCATCCACAGACTCTTTCTTTATTGAGAATCATCTTCTCACATTTCTAATATATGTTAGTCAGTATCCCTTTAACCAGCCTTTTCATTCTTCTTGTTGTAGCTTTCTTTTGCTTAAAATGAACTCACCGTAAATGCAGGGTTATTATATATTGCTTCTGATGTGGGCCAGAACGTCAGAAAACACTCGACGGAGTTTCTTCTCACTGTTGTGGTCAAGATGCCAGTTGTTCCTGTAGTGATCCAAATGCATTACTATGTTAGGTGGCCAGGTTGGCTCACTCACAGGACTGTCACTTACTCCCCTGACACTGTAGGTGGGAGCATATCTACATGGCTCTTTAACATGGTACTGTCAGAATGGTGGTATTTCTTTCCCTGTGTACTTATGGATTCTTCCTGTGTATTTTGCGAAACAGGGTAGTAGGCTCAAGACCTTGTAAAGATTGAACCTTAGATTTTGTGACATCAATTCTGCTGTGCTCTGCTCTGAGTTATGTAGAGAAGGTGTAAATGTGCCACCCTGTGGAATATCAGGAGTTTAGGTCAATACTTTCCAGACTACAACTGCAATACCCCATGTATCCTTCAGTATAGAAAGATCTCTACATGGTGCCTCTCCCTGCCCGTCTGTCTGTCTGTCTGTCTGTCTCTCATGTGTGTGCATGTGCACGCATGCGTGTGTGTGCAAGCACACACACACACACAGACACACACACACACACACACACAGAGGTAAAGACAATAAGACAATTCATACTCCACATCCATTTGTGGCACAAAACTAGGAACTTCATTTTCTTACATGAAACCTAGAAAAATTGACCCAGGGGCATAACTATTCTTTCAGAGGCCCTGAGTTGTGTTCTCAGTATTCCCTACTGAGCAACTCATGATTACCTAACTCCAGTTCCATCTCTAGGTGATCCAACACTCTCCTGGCTTCAACAAACAAACTTTTGAATGTTTGCAGGCGCAAAACACACACACACACACACACACAGAGAGAGAGAGAGAGAGAGAGAGAGAGAGAGAGAGAGAGAGAGAGAGAGAGAGAGAGAATGAATACTGGAAAAGAACAGAGAGCCCAGAAGTAAACACACACACAGAGAGAGAGAGAGAGAGAGAGAGAGAGAGAGAGAGAGAGAGAGAGAGGAGGGAGAGGGAGAGAGAGAGGGAGAGAGAGAGAGAGAGAGAGATCTATTTAAAAAAGCTGTCGATGTGGACAAAGAAAACGCCTGTATAGATACTTAGACCAAATGAGCGAAGGTTTTCTGGACGACTTTTGCTGAGTAACTAAAGCCTCTGGAGCCCTAGGCTTTATGAACATATTAATAAATTCAAGTTTGGTGCTTTTATGGACTCTAGGTCATATCTTCTGCCATCATCTGGGCATTAAATCCTAAGCTTGGTTATGAAAACTTACATGTTAGTTTAATGCTGAACCCTATCCTTAATTTAGGGGACTTGATTTTGATTTCTTTTTTGATCTGTATTTGAAGGGACAGTTTTCTTTGGAACTATACTGCATATTTAAATATAATTTTCAGGACTGAGAATGTAGCTCAATAGCAGAACATTTACCTAGCATAAACAAGGCCATGGGTTTTATCCCCAGCACTATACAAAGAACAGATTGTTAATATATGTCATCCAGTATACCATGTGTTTGTAGCAAGAAAATAATTGATATGTCAATCTTTTGCAGTCCTACATTGAGTTCTCAAACAAATTTTGAGGCTAAAAGAAGAGGTTTAGTGAATGACTAAATATAAGTTATATTTCAAGTCATCATTACTGAGAAAGAATGACTGTTTTCCTTCTGTTGGCATGTGCTTCTATAGGGCATCTCCTTCATATATTCTGGTCTAGATTAGTAGACAGATGACATTTCAGCCACCCCTAAATGGTGGCTGAAGCATGTGTAGTCGTTGTCTTTTTGCCATCCAGCAGAGATATTGTTCTTGTTGTAGATTTGGCAGGCTAATCAATAGGACCCAAATGGCAATCAATTTCACGTGATTGCTCATGGTTTACCATCGATTTCAGTGCTGACTGTATGGCAGAATAATGAGGAAAATCTGATGCCAATCATGGGCTGTGAATGCCACTGCACATCTTTCTAGATGATTGCATAACACATGAGAGAGAAAGAGAGCCAGAGAGAGAGCCAGAGCCAGAGAAAGACAGAACCAGAGACAGACAGACAGACAGAGATAGAGACAGAGACAGAGAGAGAGAGAGAGAGAGAGAGAGAGAGAGAGAGAGAGAGAGAGAGAGAGGAAGAGAGGAACCCTGTTGCTGGGGATGGAGAAAACACATTAATTGGGTTGTAGAGGAAAGCTTGAATTATGACATGCCTACAATCTAGAAAGCCACAGAAAAAAACTTTGGTTGGTACACTATAGGCTAAAATCAGTCTCGGGGTCACACAGCTGAACATGATTACAAGGTAAGCTTTCCATAACAATCATATTTAATAACTTAATCTTAATGAGGAAATCTTGGCTGTAAGCCCCCCAGTAGGAACTGATACGTCTAATTACTCGTCATCAAATGCTATTTTCTTGACCCCAAGATTCCCATTTTCATTACTTACAAAACACTCAAACATTTTTCTACATATGGATATTCAATGGATATCTGATGAGAATGTATGCCGTTCCTATTATCTTGGTTTTTTTTTCTAATTTGTGGCTCTAACAAAGGAACACTTGAACTCTCCAGACTTTTCCTATTAACGATGACATAGCTGTTTGACATATGGTAGAGCTGTCATAGGAAATGAAGACTAACAGTAGATCTTAATCAGAAGGCATAATTCACAACACAGTGACACACTTAGATTATTTTTAAGTACAAGCTTTGCTTAATCGCCAAATATATCTTTGATAAAAATTTCAATAAGTTTGTTATGTAAATTCTTATTTATATTTTTAGCAAAAGACACATACTCGCAACTGTGAAGGGATAAAGTGGTAAGAAAAGAGTATTAAACTCTCGATGGAGCTCTCCCCCTTCTTGCTCCTTTTAACTAAAACACATAATAATTTACTATGTTTCAGTGTTTCCCTGAGCAAATGTGAGCAGATAAAATTGTTCATAAGTGTTTTGCTTCCGACACCAAAGAATTACATACTATATGGCAGTGACAACAGAGCATCGTCATGCAATTTTAGCAGCCTCATTGTCTTCCATTGCATGTTCATGGCATAGTTTATGAAATCTGTTTCCTGAACAGTCAGGTTGTGTCTAGTTTCCTTTTCCAAAAATATTTATTTTTAAATTATGTGTATATGTGTGTGGGTATATACACATGTGTTCAGGTGAGAGCTGAGGAAAGTGGTAGGTCTCCTGAAGCTACAGTTGCATGTGTTTGTGAGCCACATGGTAAGGGTGCTGGGGAAGTCAAGTTCAACCCTTGACAAGAGCGGTGCCTGCTCTTAACCATTGAGCAATTTCTCTACTTTGTCTCCTATTTGTTTGCTTGATTTTGATATTTAGATAATGTCACAGGAAGAAAGATAACCATGTGTCAAACATGGTAGAAGCAGGTACATCTATATAATAATTTCTTTTTTCAAAAGGGAAATTTCTATTTTCAGTTCTGAGAAACGTCTATTTGCCCTCAATATGACATTTGCCTTTATACCTGTAACATGGCAGTAGCTGCTGCCCTGAGCCTTACCAGGAGAATGCATATGGTGGTTTGAATGAAAATGCCCCAGATAGGCTCAGAAGGAGAGCACTATTAAGAATTGTGGCCTTCACCAAAACTAGATAATATTGATGAAGCCAAGAAATGCAAGACAAACTCCAAACGCTGCATCTCCATGTGTGATGTCAAAGGGCTCTTTAGCTCTCTGACTTTTATCAGCTGTGTTGACTACAATACCCTTCTTTCTCTTGGTCTGGTTCCATTCCCTGTTAGCAATTCTCCTTGACAGCTACCTCATGCCTCTGACAGACGCTAGATTACAGACTGATATTCTTCTCCTCAGAAACCTCTCGAGCTAGGCTACCATTTTTTAAATCACCCTTAGCACCATTGTCTTCCCTACTCTTACCAGTAGGGCCCATTAAGCCCTGCTTAAATCATTCAATTGCTTTCCTAAGTCAAAGTCAAAGGAAGGCATGGTTGAGTCTATCACAGCAATACCAACTTCTGTTTGAAAGGTTTATTGCTTTGATGAGATAATATGATCTGAAGAACCCTTTGACATCATACATGGAGATGCAGAGTTTGGAGTTTGTCTTGCTGGTTTTGGATTTGCTTTTGGTCCAGTAGTTCCTTATTGTGTTTTCTTCCCTGTCTTTTGGAATGATAATAGATACCTTTTGCTATTGCCTATTGGAAGTATGTGATCTGCTTTTCTTTTTAAAAATTGATTCTATAGTGGTTATATTTATGGGACTGTCACAAGTCTCAAAAGAGACTTGGGACTTTGAACTTTTAAACATGTTGGAGATTGTGATAGACTACCCATGGGGACATTTGAAGTTGGACTAAATGCATTTCTGCATCATGACATAGCTACAAGCCTATGGGTGTGGCAGAGAGTGGAATGTGGTGGTTTGAATAACAACGGGCCCCAAAGGCTCATAGGGAGTGGCACTACTAGGAGATATGGCCTTGTTGAAGGAAATGTGCCACTAGGGGAGAGCTCTGAGATTTCAGAAGATCAATCAAGGCCCATTGTCTCACATCCTCTTCTGTTGTCTTTAAATCCAGAAGTTGTTCTCTCGGCTCCTTTTCCAGCAGCATGTCTGCCTGTATGGTGCCATGCTTCCCACCGTAATAATAGTGGCTGAAACCTCTCTGAAACTCTAAGCCAATCCCAATTAAATGTCTTTCCTCATAAGCATTGCTGTGATCATGGTGTCTCTTCACAGCAATAGAGAGCCTAAGACATATGTTCGTGCATGTTTGGATTTTGGTCAAATTCAAGATGCAAGACATACTATCTCATAATTTGTATTTGTACTTGTAGAATTATAATTGAGATTAGGTATATTTCTTCTATGCTTTATAAGTTATTTATAAAAGTTTTCTTATGAATCATCTTTTTATCCTTCTTATCAATTGACCAAATATGTCAATTTATTTTCTATAACAAATAATAAAATCCTACAGACTTGGTAAGTTATAATAAAACTGATCTTTTTTCATGGCTTATACTTATAACTCAGGCATGAGGGATTGTATAGGGGGTGGTTTTCTTGCTGACAGGGTCTTGAGGAGTACAGAGTATCAAATAGCAATAGTGCGTGCATGCATGTCCTTCTTGCCTTGCTTCCTCTTGTAAAGTCAGCAGGATTCAGCCATACGAAGTTTACCTTACTGAACTTATCTAGTCATAATCACTTTCTAAATGCCCTATATCTATTTAGCATGATCAGAATAAGTTCTCATGCTCTTACTATCTTACAATGATGATTAGATCTTACTAGAAGAAGACTTGTGAGACACTCAAATACCATCCACACCATGGCACCCATGTTTCCTGAAAGATTCTTGTAATTTCCTTTTTTATTTTTTGCCATTTTTTTAATTTAACTCTCTGGTGAATTAAGGGCTTCTACTAGTGTATAGCTATGCAGTGTGAAGTATGGACTGAACTACATAGTATTTCAGGTCATACTCTAGTAATCTAAAATCCTAAGCCTACTGATTAGAATGACATTTTATCATGCAACAGCCATTTTCATCAAGTAGGAACATGTACATGGTTCAATTTCTGGATGTTTGCTCTGTGAACTTGGTTCCCTTTATTGCTTCCAATTATTGATATTTTGTTTTAACTTTTGTAGTCCTTTTGGCCTTGTGTTGTTTGAATTTTTCAGAATACCATAGGCTGCTCTTGCCTGCTTTTGTAATGAATGTCCCTTATAGCTCTCATTGTGGTCATTTAGCCCTGGGTGTGAAGATATAAAGGAAGAAACAAACTCTAAATATCTTATGGGAACTTTATTCTATAGATGACTTTCCTCCCTTCATTCGAAAGAAAATTAAAATTGAAACATTATGAATGTACTTGTATTTCAAGGAAGAGTTTTCTTGTGATGTAAAACTAATTATGCGGTAGGAACCAGACCTCAGCAAAAAACATGTTGTGGTAAATTAAAGTAAAATAGAGGATCCCCAAACAGCCAGAGCTTTGTCTTCTCAAGTCTTAACATAGTCTGAGCCAATGAGAGCTAAGCTCCAGCACTGTGTTGTAAGATCTTTAAGGGAACCAGTCCAGAAAGAGCTGTTTAGCTTTGATAGGGAAAAATCTCAGAAAGGCACCATGGCATTTGTGACTAAGTCTTGTAACTAGATAGGGACAAGTGTTCATGAGTCCCAGACCCTACATTAGGGTACTCCATTCTCAGAGAAGAAATTGGTAACCCAAGCCTCCAGGCATGACTCACGAGGAGCCTTTTGAGCCCTATGCAGTCTATTTCTGAGAAATCACATCCGGGCAGATCTTTCTGGGGAAGAACCAGAAATTTGAAGAGGCCACTAAAGATAGTTGATGATAGGAGGGCGCACACAGGCTTGATATTAAAGGTTGAGAGGAAGTCTTGAGAGATGAATTTGGAAAGGTAATTGCAGAGAGAGGAAACAGCCCAAAGGCAAAGAGGCTCAGTGATGCATAGTACATTTTGGGAAATACGAGTTTGCATTAGAGTGCATGCTGGACAGTTTTATGCCAACTTGACACAGACTAGAGCTATCTGAAAGGAAGGAACATCTACTGAGAAAATGAAGAGCACTTTCTTAGTTAGTGATTGATATAGGAGGGCCCAGTTGATCCCGAGTAGTAACATCCCTGGCCTGGTGGTCCTGGGTTCTAAAAAAAAAATGGGCTGAGCAAGATCTGGATAACAAGCCAGTAAGCAGCACCCCTCCATGGCCTCTGCATCAGCTCCTGCCTCTAAGTTCCTGCCCTGACTGAGTTCCTGTCCTGACTTCCTTCGGTGATGAACAATAATATGGACATGTAATCCAAATAAATTCTTTCCTCCACAACTTGCTTTTTGGTTATGGTGTTTCATCCCAGGAATCAAAACAAACGAAGACAAGATTTGTAATTCAGCACAGAGGGGCCTGTACAGGACCTACGTAGGTAAACAGACCTTGGAGTGCTCCACATACCAGCCAAGAATCATAGTTTCTAACCTCACTCTCTGTCTGAACTTTACAATATCACTAGCCACTGAAGAATTCTTGACTTTGCCTGTTTGTGTCATTTAAAAATATTTATTATTTTTCATTTATATGTATGTGTGTGCATCTGTGTGAGTTTATCTGCATCATGTACATGCAGGTACCCAGGGAGACAAGACAGTATTGGGTCCCTTTATGCTGGAGTTACAGGCAGTTATGAATCACCAGATGTGGGTGTTGGGAACTGAACCCCAGACCTCTGGAAGAGCATCAAATGATCTTAACCACTGAGCCATGTCTCTAATGACTTGTTTTGTGGCAATAAAAATTTTTGCTTCTACATAGTGGAAAGTTAAGTAATATCTATATCTCCCGCTTCCCCGATTCGCTCTCCCCACAAAGATATCGTTACAGCTTCTTGTGTGCCTTTTCAAAATTTCCCCAGAAACATGTGTTTATTATCGTACTCTGTTCTTTAAAAAGGAGATTGTGCTATGTTGCAATGTAACTTGCCATTAGTTTTCCAGAAGACCACTAATCTTCATAGCTGTTTCTTTTGAAAAGGTTTGCCATTTGGGGGAAGGACTCCTTTAAAAATTAGCTCTGATGGCTTTTTCTCTGCAAAATATGCTAAATATGCATTGACACTGAGCTTTCAGAGCAAGATGTATGTGCTAATTTACTCAAATAATGATGTCTATTCAAACGTTAGGATGCAGAACTAATTTGAGGTGTGCACTAAGCCTAGATGAAAGCAACCATTTTGCTTCTCATATGCAGGCCAAGCAAGATCCAAGGAACGGCAGCATAACATCTGTAGTCCGTATAACATATTTTATTTTCATATAATCCAATGCACACATGTTAAACTTTTACTTTGCCCCCACGATGTTCTTTCAGGCCGAACATTTGTTTTTAAGTATTGTTTCGGGGCAAGGTAGGCAAGAGTCCATATAAAGGTGAAGAAATACTCAAGAAGCAGAATTCACCTTTTAAGGAGCTACTAACTCTCTGCTCCTTGGGGCAACAACAATGAGCTTTATTTTTTGTACACACTTGCAAATTGATTTTTATTACTTATATGAACTTGCTTTCACAGTTCAATTGATTTATTATTCTATTTGCAAAACGTTTGGGGGTATTTGGGGTTGGGTTACAGTGCAATACAATATTCCCCAGTTAAATTAATTTACTCAGGTTTTCACGAAACAGCTTTTTGCATAGATTTTTCAAAGAGAAGCCCCACGTGTCTAAGGAAAGGGATATAGGGCTCTCTAAGGTTGTGCATTGTGGAAAAGATCATGGCAGCACATGACCATTTACATGATGCTGCTCCTGACTTTGCAGTGTTAAGTGTATGTAGCTCCCCCAATGACTCTTACTACTCATCTCTAACCCCAGGGGGCAGTTTTCATTTTCCAAATAAGAGAAGGGGAAAATCCACACCAGAAACTACAGTCCCAGATATCCTCAGACACACATCATAAGATGCTTGTGCAAGATTATCTGTGGGAGAAATTTCTGGAAGTAGAATGGCTGTGGTCAAATAATCTGACATCTGCAGTGTAAAAAGGCAATGCTGAATTGTCCTCTCAGAGGACACACCAATTTACCTCCTATTAACGTTGGACAAGAATCCCTATGCCTACACCAACAGTGGATGATCGCAAACATTTTCCGATGGGAAAAGCAGCCATTCATCTGCTTTATATGCATTTCCTTAAATGTTAGTGAGGCATAAGAATGGGAGAGAGCATTTTTCATGTGCTGATACCCATATGCAATTCTTTCACTTAAAAATGCCTCTTTGTGCCCTTTTGCCCATTTTTCCATTAACTTGCTAGCCCTTCTTTTATTGAATTGTAAGACCGAAGGATTTTAAATAAGGGAGGAATTCAATCGCATTTTCTTCTGCTTTATCGCCTCACATTGATATTACAGTTTATCATCCGCTTGGCTAATGTGCTCATATTTCTGCGGAGTCTGGACATAGGTTTCTCAGAGCCTCAGTGAAGGAGAAAAGCTACGATAAAATATCAAGTTTATAGATTCTCATGGGTCAGGTCTCACTTGAGGTAGTGTTTTATTCTTTGAAGTTTGAGAGTTAGGCTGAAAATAACAGTATCTTGGAGATTTGGCAAGAAAGAAAGGTCAGAAAACTTGTACTTCCTGAAAATGAAATAAAAACTTAATAACGAAGACTATTTCAAAGGGGGAAAATAACAGATATATCCATTGTCTTAATTTCTCTGAAAGAGTGCTTTGATTTCTCTTTGAAATTGAGGGCTATTTCTTCTCAGTACTTTTCCAAGAAAACATGCTCACCTCCTCTTGATGAAGACAATCCGTTTTCTACACAGAACTTTCCACTTGCCTTCATACAGGATCCCAAGTCAGGAGGTGAGCAGCACTGCTTCGAGCCATCATCCCAGAAGCTCTGTGTGTATTTTCTAATGTGAAGCGACTAGAGTAGATGATGCTTACGTCTCAGCCTGTGTGCCCAGTCCCTTTCCTTATTGAGTCCTCTACCTGTGACACATTTGGCCCGCCAGATCAGGTGAGTCCTGTTTCTCCTTGAAATCTTGGTTCCCTCAGTTCCAGCAGAGTAAAGGGGACCTTTCCCTAACTCACCATTTGGCTGATCCTTAAAGCTTCCCTTAACATCTTTGAGGACCATGCTTTGTCCCTACACTGTGTTATTCGGTTTTCAAGGTAGGGGATCCTGTTCTAGCTGTATTAGCATCTCATCTACGGTCAAGGGAAGTCTCCCAGTGCTATTTACTAACCTATTTACGCCAGTGTGACATGAGTAGGACTTCTAAATGTTCTTAATCAGCAATCTGAAGTCCTTTTCAAACCTTCCTAAAGAGCATTGAGAAATCCTGCTCTTGTCTACTTCCTGATTGTGGCCATCATGTGACCAACTGTTGACTCACTCTCCTATCACCATGACCCTTATCCCATGATGCAATGAATCTCTTTGAGAGCCAAAAATAATCTCTTTCCCTTCTTAAACTGCTTTTGTAAGATATTTTCTCACAGCCATGAGAAAAATCCTAATACATTTTATAGTCTTTCTCCATGGTGAATCTGACTTGACACTGATTGGGCACTCCATAAAAATGGAGTACACATGTTTTTAAATATATAATAAGTATTTAGTTTGTTGAATGAAAAACCATTAATTTTGTTCCTCAGAACACATGTGTACATGTGCAAGTGCACACACATGCACAACAGACACAATAATGACATACAGAAGAGGTGGGATATTGCATAATATGGCTTGTGTTCATAGTACTTTGTAAAAAACACATTGTTGTACATTGTCATAGGTGTATTTAGAATAAAATTTCAGAAATTGTTACTAATTTATGTCTTATGCTTGTCATTGAGTCTTATCTTTTTAAATTTTTATATGTTTTTATCATTTGTGAATGTCATAGATCTGTACGATGTGTTTTGATCAAATCTACCACCCATTGCTTTCCCTGAAATTTCCCTCTTATTCTCTCAACCACTTTTCCCTTCCAACTTCATGTGCTTTTCTAGAACCCCACAGAATCCACTTAGTGTTGTTTCTATGGGCACAGGCATAAGATCACCTACTGGAGCATAGGTAGCTTCTCAGGGGCTTCATCCCTGTAGAATTTTTTTCCCAGCAGCCTTCAATTGCCAATCAGCTACCTAGAAATGGAATTTTGTGAGCCTTCCCCCGCCCATGTTGTAGTCACTGCTGCTGTGAATCCATGTGTTCAATGGCTCTGTTGTGCCCAGTAAGTACTGTTTCACAGAAGATGGCCACAACCTTTGGCTCTTCTACTCTCTCTGCCCCACCTTCTTTATGATGAGCTTTGACGGGAGAGGACATGATATGGATATCCCATCTGGAACTAGGTACACCGCAGTCCCTTTTGCACCTTGATCAGATGTGGGTCACTTTTATTAATCACCATTTTTAAAAAAGAAGCATCTCTGTTGAGGGATGAGAGATGCATTGATCTATGGGTGTAAAGATAAGAACTCATGGTGCAATTTATCACTATGTTCATTGGGCAGAATAATAGTAGTAAGTTCTTCTCTAGGGCCTATGGTCTAGCAGGCCACAGAATTTGACCCTACTAAACATGACTTCCATCTTGTGGAACAGACCATAAGTCCAATCAGAAGGTGCTTCAACACGTTCATAACATTTGTCCAACTATCGCACAATGGGCAAGTTTTGTTGGGTCCATCATTGCCATCGCTCAATGGATTTACAGATGGCAGAGATGTCGGTTACTCTCCTTCCCAGTACTGTGCATAGACTCTCCCAGCTCCGTCTCAGCTAGCTTACTGAAGCACGCTTTCAGACCTGTACCAGCTTAATTTCTCCATGCCCATGACTCAAGTATGTGATATCTTCAGCAACAGAGTCGTACCGTCAAGTTATGGAGGAGAATAGCCAAGGGCACTGGAAATAACAGCCTGTGATATCTCTGGGTCCCCCAGACCCACTAACCATCAACGCTAAAAGAGGTAACCTATTCCTGGTACTGGGATTTTTATTTAATAGACAATAAAGTCTAGGAAAGGAATTGTCCCCCTCCCTTATTATGAAATACTTTCATATAAACTTTTAGAAATATGTTTATAAGTATATATACATGTATGTAAATATGTATATGTACACATAGAAATATATAAATATATATGTATGTATATGTTTATATGTGTATGTATGTACATACACATACAAACACACACACATACACACATACACACACATACACACATACATATACACACACACACATACATACACACACACACACACGTCTCTACAGTAGGTTTCCATATAGCATTTAAAAGGTTTGAAGTATTAGTTATCCCTCCTTTTACTCTCTCCTTTACTCTTCCTTCCTATCCCCTGTCACATTTAACCCTTCTGGGTTTATTATTCCCCCTTTCCCCCCTATACTACCTGTGTTCTATCCCCCTTCCATTTAAATCCCTACCCTGTCCCCTGACTAGTTTCCTGACTCCTATGTGTACTCCTATATAAAGATATATATCTAAAGTTTCAAATGTAACCTCTACATATGAGTGAGGGCCTGAAATGTCTGCTTTTCTGTGCCTGGGTAACCTCACTCAGTATAATATTTCCTAGTTTTATCTGTTAACTTGTGAATTACATGATTCCATTTATCTTTCCAGCAGAGAAAAGTATTCTAGTTGTGTAAATGTATCCTATTTTTATTGTTTATTCCTCAGCTGGTAGACATCTCAGCTACTTGTGTTTGCTGACGAGAGTGAACAGAGCAGCAATATGAGCAGATATCTCTGTGCTGATGTATGGAAGCCCTTTGGAAATCTATCCAGGAGTGGTATAGATCATATGGCGAACTGTTTCTTTTTTTTCTTCTTGAGGGACTTTCACACTGATTTTCACAGTGACTGTATCAATTTACACTTCCACTATCAGTGAATACTGTTCCCCTTTCTCAACATCTACACCAGCATTTGTCGTCATTTTTTTTAAATCGTAGTCATTCTTAGTTAGCTAAAACAAATAATTCAAGGACTTGATCTTTTGTAACCTTTCTTAGCTGAATGTTAGTATGCCCTAGGGTAGGAGAGCTGGACTCTATACTTGTCAAGGAATGACCATGATAGAGGTGGAATGTGGCAATGGGCTCCCTTAGAAAGTAAGGTTCACTTGCATATTACTTCTGCAATCAGATCCGAAGTCTCTCAGTGACACAGGGAGCTAAAAGAGTAAGCCAACAATGACTATCTTTGATAAGATGGTAGCATCACAATCAGGATGAAGAATATAAAATTGGAGGTGGGAGGAACGGAAGGTAAGCCAGGATTACCCGTGTGTTCACATTACAACTGCTGAGGCTCTTGGGTGAATATCTCCTGCCAATGGTTACTTAAGCATACTAGATACTAGAAATTGATCAATTATAACTTGACTCCTGGGTTTTATTTTCATTTTTGTGTGTGTGTGTGTGTGTGTGTGTGTGTGTGTGTGTGTGTGTGTGTGAAGACTTATATGCCAAGACGACTTATGTGTAAGCACATGCACGCTAGCACATAGGGGTACATACACGTGTGACTTGTAAGTTTATGATGTGTGTGTGTATGCATGCTTGTTCGCATGTGTGAGTATAGATATGCAATTATCAGAGTGCATGTGTGGTCACAGGACTCCATCAGCAACAGTCACTATTCATCTTGTTTGAGACAGGCTCACATGTTGTTTGTCCCTGCAGACACTAGCTGGCCTGCAAACTTCTGGGGACTTTCCTGTCTCTGCCCCATAGCTCACTGAAGCAGTAGTAGAATTGTAGGTGTGTTCTTTTATGCCCAGTTTACGCGGGTCTGGGGATTTGAATTCATGCTCGTCCACTAAGCATTTTACTTACTGACCTCCCTCCACCCCCACCCCAAAGCTGGATCCTTTTTTTTTTCTCCAGAGGAAATAAGATACAAAGTCTATTTGAATTATAAGATACAATGTCTATTTGAATTCTGTGGCGACAATCACAGAAGTCAGTCTGAAGCCACTAATTATGAATGGATTTTCCCAGTAACCTGGTAGGCAGGTTTGTTTCTGCCCCCTAGCGGTTTCTTTGGAGTGGTTGCCATGTAACTTGTGCTTTGAATGTTTTCTTGCCTTTTGTTCAGGAAAAATAAAGCTAATTTTCCTTAGAAAATAAAAAAAAGTTTTTGCGTCCGGATTTTTTTTTTTTGCATTTTGAAACAGGAATTTAAGGAATACGATCCATTTATTTGGTCACAACTCATTGGTAAAAGCTTAACTTCATCTATAAAGAACTACATCAACTCTGATAAAGCATCCCAGAGATATCCATACAACCTGAACCCAATTTCTCTTTTATTTAATTAATGTCATTTATTAGTATAACTTTTGTTAGAATTATTAAATCAATATGGTTCTGTTGAAAAAAAAAAAAAAAAAGAACTACACCAACTCTCACTTTACACAAGCCTGGCCATGCTTTCAAAACACATTATGGTTTCTTGATTCTGATGAAATGATTGACACACTGATTTCATTGTCTTCATCCTGTCTAAAGTTATTAATGGTGTGTTATTGGGCTTGATCTTCCTTCTCTGTTAATCTTGGCGAGATTTGTGATCTGTAATCCTTATGTAAGCAGCATTCTCAAATGATGTACTTTTCGTTTTCCATTAATCTGAAATGGAATGTTATTGGGTAAAATTCCCCTTAGGGGTATAATGAAAAAGACCCATTAATTTTCAGAGCAAGAAGGCTAATTACTCCCCTCCCCCTTAAGTCTGTACTAATTGCTAATAACTTTTTATAGAATGGAGCACATGAAGTTAATTTTGATTTCTTCTTTCCAAGGTACAGTGTATCTGAAATGCTTATCCAGAAAAAGAGAAGGAATTTCGAAGCTTGAGTGTTTAATAAACATGCTTTATGGCTTTGCAGTTTGTAAATGAGTCAAAATTCAGTGGGATTTGGGGGTTTTAAGAGGAAATATTCATGTTTTTAATTAAAGGGAACTGTAATGGGGTAGCCTAAACATTTCTAAGTGCATGCATGAGCAATGCCACATAGGAGACCCTTTTTAGCAAATATAAATGAGGCAGCGGGCATGCTGGTTAAGAGTCCTACTGACTCAGTGAGATCAGCTCTACTGGTGCAACCTTGTGGAAAGTGGCCTGTTTCTTGGCTTATTAATTTGTAAAACGGGAAGAAAAACACTCCCTAATTCATATCCTTGGTGCGAAGATTAAGTGATATTTACAAATACCCTGAAAACCCTTGCAGACATTAGGACCAACAAATTCTGCTCTTGTTCATGATAGAAGGCATGCTTATGTTCATAGTCACCTTCTTCGCCATAGTCAGCAGGTAGAATGCGCTTGAACAAACAAAATGTATCAAAGTGAAAACACAGTGTGTATTATCAGTGGGATTTAACACAAGAGGAAACCTGGTGTCTATGACGACACAGACACAAATAAACCTCCTGGAGAGAATTAGACCTAGTGAAATAAGTCCACAAGGCACATGATTTTACTTACATAAGATCTCTAATCAAATTCCTAGAAAGAGTGAGTGAAATGATCCTTTACAGGGACTCCAGAAAGGGGAACATAGGGACTTGGCTAATAGGGACAAAGTTTCAGGTCCCCAAGATGAAAAAGTTGCAGCATTCTGTTTCACAACCATATGAATATACTTAACACTGTTAACTGAACACCACTAATGGGTAAGGCGCTAAATACGATATTAAGTAGTTTTAGCAACAATAGAAGAAAAAAAGCATTTTGTTTTGAGTTTCTAGGAATGAGTAATTATTCTATTCTTGGCCTTCATCAAAATTTGTAAGTGGCGTTGTTTGTGAAATTTTGTCAAAACATGTTTATATAATTTATAAACAATAATTCCTATATGTCTGTGCTTTGAATAAGATGGCCTCCGTAGGCTCAAAGGGAGTGGCATTATTTAGACTTGTGGCTTTGTTGGAGGAGATGTGGCTTTGTTGGATGAGGCGTGTCATAGGGGTGAGCTTTAAAGTCTCAGAAGCTTGACAGTATGTCACAGTCTCTGCTGCCTGTGGATCAATATATAGAACTCTGAGCTCCTTCTCCAGCACCGTGTGTCTGCCTGCATGGCGCCATGCTTCTTCCCGCCATGATGACAGTGGACGAAACCTCTGCATTGTAAGCCGGCCCCAATTAAATATTTTCCATGATAAGAGTTGTCTTGGTCATAGTGTCTCTTTATAGCAATACAAACCCTACGCAGACAATGTATTTTATACTGATGAGAAGATTTGAAAGAAAAGTGTCCCATTCCTTCACTGGCTTGAGTTGGCAACCATGCAGCCAGGAAAAGCATGCAGCTGCTTGAAGGAACAATTTTAAATGATCACAAAGAGTCAGCAGGTGTGTGCAAAATGTAAAGAATTCTGCACCCATCCCCCAGTGCTGCAATAAACTGGAGAAACTATGACAGTGCAACGGAGATAGAATTCTTACTCATTTTGCACAAGACTTTTCATTTACTTTCTAAAAACCAATCAGCTTCAGGGGAAGACTCAGAAGAAAGAATTCAGTGACAAAACTATTTTCAAAAAAAAATAATTAACAAACACTAGTTGGCACAGAAGTTTACAACAGCTTTGCTTTATAGCATTGTATATTGAACCATGTAAAGAGTATAATTCGTTATTCTAGTAGGTTCTCAGAGTCAGAGAGCAACAACCAACTTTAGACCACGTTTATCATTGCACGAGGAAACACCACAGCCTTCAGCAGGAACCCTCTATTTCTCTCCAGTATTCACTACCATCTATTCCAGGCTGTGGGCAGTCACGACTACTTTCTGAGTTTAAAAATATTTTTAACACAAGTAGAATCTGTCTGAATCCTGTGTCTTTTAATTAGCCTGGTGCTTCATTCATCCTAATAGCATGAAGCAGTATTTCACTTCTTTGAATGGCTGGAAAAATTTTCTATGGACATGCCACCCTTGATTCATTTACTTTTCAGTGGATGGACACTTAAGTTATTTCAACTTTTTGGCTATGATGAAAACTGCTGTTGTGAACCCTTTAACATTTTAGAGAAGAGATGGTTTCATCTCTCTTGAGTAGAATACACATATTTGACATTCACTAAATACCCCTACCTAAAGTGTGTAAGTTGGGAAGTGATGATGTGTATATACACTAAAACCATCACAAATACGATCACGACGGTAGACATCTGTAATGTCTACTCCCAAATCTCATTGTCTTTTATCAGTCTTTGTCACTAGCACCGCACCCAGGCAACATTTAATCTGATTTTCATCGCTATGAAGGCATTCGTACTTCCTATTGTTTTATATAAATGGAATCATGCAATATATATTTTCCTTTGGCTGCTGTCTTTCAATTGGTATTGCGATAGTCACCCGGGTTCCTTTGTGCATTCGTTGTTCATCACATTGTATTTTCCAATGTATAAATATTCTTCATTCTGGTCACCCCTTTAGTTGCTGATAGACAATTCTATCTACAATATATAAGCATATCAAATGGTATGGTAATCGGCATTATATGGTAAATCATTTTAATTTTCATCATGGTCATAAATACATAAGGTAGTTATGATTTACCGAGTTAACTGTTATATAATTACGATTTGAGTTTCCATTTTCCTAATGGCCAATGTTAACAAACATGGCTGTATGTACTTATTTAGCATCGGTTGTGTGTATATTCTTTAGAGAAATATCTGTTCAACTATTTCCTCAGTTACTAGGATTGATTTCTTTGAGCTTTGAAAGTGCATTCAAGGGCTGGAGAGATGGCTCAGTGCTTAAGAGCGCTGACTGCTCTTCCAGAGGTCCTGAGTTCAAATCCCAGCAACCACATGGTGGCTCACAACCATCTATAATGATATCTAATATCTTCTTCTGGTGTGTCTGACAGCTACAGTGTACACATAATAAATGAATCTTTAAAAAAAAGAAAATGCATTCAAGACGCAGATCATTTATCAGATACATGATTTTCAAAGACTTTATTCCAGCCTATAGCTTGTCTTTTCATTTCCTTATTGGTGTACCTAAGAAATCCTTGTGTGACATGTGGTCCTGTTTCTTTTTTTCCAGAATTTTGCCACCTTCAGCATGGCTTGGTCCTGGAAATTTGACTAGGAAGATGAAGCAATGAAGAAAGGACAGATCTACATACAGAAGGTGCTATGCTTGCTCTAATGGATCAGCACTAACTGTGTAACAACCCATTTATCATATACAGTACAAGAAGGGGCTAGTTAGTCTTGCAGAGATCTTTATAGGAAAGGAGTCTTAGGTTGAAATGCACTAGTCAGTCATTTGTAAACACCTGTGTTTGGATGAGAAGAAGGCTTGCTTTGCCTCTGAGAGTCATGGGAAGGGATGTTTTCCCAATTTCCATAGATCCAAGGTATATTGGTCCTTGTCAATAACATGTACTCACCCAGAACTTCATCCACACCTTATAAACTCATTCAAGGCTCCTTGGCTCCCCATAGGGTGATTATGGTTTTATGCTTTGCATTAAATATGTAATTAATTTTTATGAAAGTGTGACAACAGGTTCTGTGTGTAGGTAGCCATCTAAACCTTTCCACATTTTTATGTTGTTATTTGTTCCTTTGCTTTTGATCCTTCATGAAAATTCAGCCATCTGACATCTCTTTTGCTCCGTTATTTAGACTTCTAAGTCTCTTACATTTTGTTAGAATTATTTTGTCTATGGTGAGTCTTTCATATTTCCGTGTAAGTTTTCCTATCATACATACAACATTACAAGATATAATAAGCCTTCCGGAGTTTGTACTGGGACTATATTGAATCTGTCAGTTTATAGGAACTGATATCTCATCACTGTTGAGTCTTCTGAACAATTAACATGGTATACATATTGATTTTCAATAGTTTGTCAGCCATAACTTTTTTTTAGTTTTCAGCTTATAGGTTTGGTAATCTTTTGTCATTTTTATCATTAAGAATTTAATTGTAGGGCTGGAGAGATGGCCCAATAGTTAAGAGGACTTCCAGAGGTCCTGAGTTCAATTCCCAGCAACCACATGGTGGCTCACAACCATCTGTAATGGGATCCGTTGCCCTCTTCTGGTGTGTCTGAAGACAGTTGTAATGTGCATTCATATGCATAAAATACACTCTTAGAATTTAACTGTGAGTGGTATTTAAATTTTCTGTTTCAGATTATGTATTGGTGATTTATTTGTTTGTAGTTTTTAAGGATTCATATAAAGACCAATGAGGTCCCCCAGAGCTCCCAGGGACTAAACCACCAACCAAAGACTACACATGGAGGGACCCATGGCTCCAGCTGCATATGTAGCAGAGGATGGGCCTTATCTGACATCAGGGGGAGGAGAAGCCCTTGGTCATGTGAAGGCTCAATGCTCCAGTGTAGGGGAATGCTAGGCAGGTGAGGTGGGAGTGAGCGGGTGCAGGAGCACCCTCATAGAAGCAGGGGGATGGGGGATGGGATAGGGGGATTGCAGAGGGGAAACTGGGAAAGTGGATAACATTTGAAATGTAAAGAAATAAAATATCCAATTTAAAAAAAGAAAAGAAATGCCCGTGGTTGTTTCTTTGAGGAGATTTGAGAGTAGACATGATAGATGGTGGTTGTGATAGCTTCAAGTATGTATCTGCCCTTTATCAATTTATACACTTTAGATAGGTTCGTTTGTATATGTGTATTCTACTCAAGTAGGTACTCAATACTCAGGTATATACTCTATATACATATATATATATACTCTATATACATATATATATATACTCACATATAATATATTCACATATTAGTATATTAGATCCTCAGGTATATAGGCACTATAGGTCACACAGGTTTCTTAGATAAATAAAGGGAAAGGAATGAACAGACTGGCGCTACTCTGGAAAAGTCTAGCTACTTTGATCTCCTGGGATCCTTAACTGTCTGTTCAATTCAGAGTCTTGATAGCGGAAAGTTCCCTCTTCCTACATGATGGCAATGAAATGTTCTCAATATTTTTATTTACTCATTTCTAATCTACATGCTGTTAATTTTTTCTCTTATCTAACTGTCTCCAGTGGAATTTTATTACAAGGCAGAAATTCTGATTCTGGAATCAGTGACACCGTTAGAGTGAGAACTTCTCTCTTGTCCTACAAATTCTAGTAAAGACAGTTAGATAAGGCAAACACTGCTGAGAGCGTTCACATGACATCATGTAGAAAGGCGGAACTGTCTGAGGTCAAGCCCTCATTTAACTGCCTGTGTTGCTTTTGTCTTATCGGGCTTTGTTCTCTTTTTTCTTTTTTTCCTACCATCAGATTGAATATTTCACAATTTAATCAAGCCCACTTATTGAATTACTAATTATACCTTTCGAGTTTTGTTAGCTAGTTTAGGATTTAGATTGTGCATCTTTAAGTAAGCACAGGATTGTTGCCTTCTTTCAGTACAATAAAAATGTTATTCCACACTCTTCCCGCATAATACTTTCCCCTACTTTAAGAGAAGTTTATGGACATCTTTATTCTTGTTTCTTTTTTATAATCTATTTGTTCTCTTCTGGCTTTTACATTTTCTTCTTTTACAGAAGTTTTCAGTAAGTCCTTTAAGATATTGTTTAGTGTACTTTCCTTCTGTCTCCTGATTCTGATTTTCTTCCCCTTTACTCTGGATTTAGAATTTTCATCAAATCTGTACAAATAAAATTGTAATTTTTTTATTATCATTGTATGCTAAGTCAACCATCTGTTTTAACTCATGGTTCAACGTGATTGATTGCTTTTTTTTTTCTTTTCTCTATGGGATTATTTTTACAAGTCTTCGCATACTTCATCATCTTTTTATTAGGTGCCAGGCATTTTAAATTTTACATTTTTCAGTACTAGACAATTTTGTTTTCCTATAAATATTCTTGAGATTTGCTCTGATGTGCATTTTAACAACTTCGAAACAATTTCACACCTCTAAGTCTTTAAAATCTTTTAGGTTGACCACAGCTATGATTATTCTACAGGTAATTATTCAATAACAGTGAGGGGAGCTTCTTGAATACTGTACCAGCCTGGCTAGTGGAAACAAGGACCATTTTTGTACCTGAGCCCCAAGTAATACTCCTGTTAGTCCTTTGGGTCGTTCTTTTCACAATTTCTGGTACTTTCCCACATACGTACACTGGTCTCTACTTTATGGATGATTTAAGTCCCTCTGTATCCCTCTGTATCCTTCCAAAGTTCTCTCTCTGTGTAGCTCTCCATTATACAGTACTCTGTCTTGAAAATCCTAGTTACTCTTCTAGAATCAACTGTCTGTTCAATCCTGGGATTTGACCTCAGAGAGGCCCTTCTTCCTACATGATGGCAACGAAACTCTTTCAAGAAAATAAGCTGGGGAAATCACAGGGTTCATTTCCTTTGATTCTTGCATCTGGAATTTCTGTTTTTTTTTTTAATGTTTTATACATGCTCCCTGGCTATCGGTTCAGTCTATGTGGGCTCCTGTGGGTCCAGGTTGATTCTATAGGTTTTCTGGTGGTTTCCTTCAGCACTCTGGCTCCCTCCATCCTTTCTCCTCCTCTTCCGAAGGGTTTTCCAAGCTCCACCTAATATTTGGCTGTGAGGCTCTGCACCCTATTTCCATCAGTTGCTGGGTGAAGCCCATCTGATGATGGTTAGGCTAGGTTCCTGTCTACAAACATAGCAGAGTACCGTTAACAGGGTCAGGGGAGGGCTCTCTCACAGCTTAGAGCTGTGCCACTCAGTTGGTCACTCCCTCAATTTCTGTTTCATCTTTACTACAGCACATCTTGTAGGCAGGACGATTTGTAGGCCAAAGGTTTTGTGGCTGAGCTGGTATCACAATCTCTCCATTGGAGGTCTTGCCTGATTACAGGAGACGGCTGTTTCAGGATCTAAATTTCCCATTGCTAGGAGTCTTAGCTAGAGTAGCCCGCACAGATTCCTGGGAATTTGTGCTCCCCTAGGTTCTTAGTTTGTTCTAGAGATGCACCTCCCCAATTCCAGGGTTCTCTCCCAGTACTCTGTCATCCCCAAATCTGACCCCTGCTTTTCCTATCTCCACCTCCGCATTCACCCACTCTCCTTCTCCCATCCACTCGTGATATATCTATTCTATTTCCCCTTTTCAATGAAGTCCACGTGTTCCCCCTTCATCCCCCCACCATGACTTAGCATCTTTGGGTCTGTAGACAGTAACATTGTTATCTTTTACTTTACAGCTAATACCGTCTTATAAATGAATGCACATCATGTTTGTTTGTCTTACTGAGTTTGGGTTACCTTACTCAGGATGATCTTTTCCAATTCCCTAGCCTCAATAGGGAAAGATGCGTCTAGTCCTACATGATGGCAACGAAATCCAAGAAAGTAAGCTGGGGAAACCACAAGGTTGATTCAATTTGATACTTCAATTTGATATACCAGGGCTGGTTCATATCCATGGGAGGCTTCCCCTTTTCTGAAGAGAAACTGAGGAGTGGATAGAGGCAGGACAAGAAGACTTGGAGGAGAGGAGGGAAGGGAAAATGTGGTCAGGATGTAAAGTAAATCAATTAATTAAAATGGTGTTGTGAAGGTTTGAATATGTTTGGCCTGAGTAGATTCGTGTGTTTGAATACATGGCTATAGGGAGTGGCACTATTAAGAGTCATGGCATTATTGGAGAAGATATGACCTTGTTAGAGGAAGTGTGTCACTGTGGGGAGGGGACAGGCTTCATGTTCTCCTAAGCTCAAGCTACACTCAGTGAATCGGTCTCTTCCTGGCTGCCTTCAGATCAAAATGTAGAACTCTCAGCTCCTTCTCTAGCACCTTGTCTGCCTGCACACTGCCATGCTTCCTGCGTGATTATGATTAGTCAGCATAATGGACTAAAGCTCCGAAACTGTAAGCCAGCCCCAGTGAAATGTTTTTTGTTTGTTTGTTTATTTGTTTGTTTCTTGTAAGAGTTGCCCTGGTCACGGTGTCTCTTCAGAGCAATAGAAACCCTAGACACGTTTCTAAGGTATTGAGTTACCTTGTGTATTTCTGTTCCTGAGCGCTTGGTTTAAAAGTCTTTATCAATGTTGTTCCATGTGGTTAGCATGATCTGCTGCTGTTTTAGGCATGAAGGTAAATCATTTTGTCAGAATGGACAATTTTTTTCTATAGTATTTTTAAAGCAGAAATCATCTTTTTCTGCCAATTCTTCCTTGCATAGGTGATATTCTTTCAACATTGCATTGTCCTATTTTGTTTGTGCTGCTGTTATTCTGAGTTTTGTGTTTTTAAAATTAATGTAATATTTTAATGAATGCTTTCACACTATGTGCTTCTCTCTCAGGGATTCATGAAAAGATAATACTCAAAAGATAACTTTCAGTCTAGAAAGGTGATTTACTGGAAATCTTGCTCATAATTTTGCATCCATAGATGTGCAGTCTCAGAAAAAAATGAATAAATGTTGATTAAAAGATCCTTTCTATGTGGAGGCTCAGGCTACAGTGTTGTGCTCACTTTCTGGTCCACTGTGTTTTCTTTCTTTAAATTCTAGCTGCAAAGCAAAATCCTGCAGTCTGGAGCTGTCATGTAGTGTCTGGCTTATTTCACTTAGCATGCCTTCCAGGTTCATCTATGTTATCATAAACACCAGGATTTGCTTCTTTGCAAAGACTTAATATTCCAACACACAAACATTTCCTTATCCATCCATCTGTTGATGGACACATATGTGGTTTCCATATCTTGGTTTTATGGATAGTGCTTCAAGGAGCATGAAAGTGTGGATGTCTGTCTAAGACACATCTTTCATTTCCTCTGGAAATATACCCAGAGGTGGTATTGTTGGATCATATGGTAGTACTAATTTATTTTTCTACCTCTTTGAAACGACTCTCGTAACTTCTGAATATTAGTTTTATCTGCTCTTGATTTTCTTATTAATAGAATAGTACCCTTGTTTGTATATTCTTTCACTTTATATTTTGTCTGCAATATCCATCCATATTGTTGTATGAAGGTTTGTTTTCTGTTAATGTTGTGTAGAATTTATTCATAGACCATAGCTTTGTTATCCATTCTTCTATTAATGAATACTTGAGTTGATTCTAGTGTGGAGCTATTATAAATAAAGCTGCTATGAATATTCGTGCTGCAAGTTTTTAGTGAAAAATACACACAGAATATTTTCTAACCTCCAAGGGCACATTGGGGCCTATGTAGAGTCCCCCACAGCTACTCTAATTCCTTATTGTCTGAAACAGCCTTGGGGGTTTTAAAATTAATCCAATTCCTGTCTCTTTTTCCACACGAATGGGATAGATGACACTAGGAGATCTTCAAAATATGCCAGTGAACAAAACTGATTTATTATTATAACATAAAAACATAAAAAGGAAATGCTTAATTTTCTTCAGCTGAACCAGCCATAGAGAAAAGGAAAACTGGATCAGATGCAAATAGTCATCAGCATGACTATCTGCTCTGTAGGCACATCACCTTGCCACCTTGTCATGGGAAAGAGTGGAACCTGGGAACTTTGGCATCCTGGTTATGATTGTTTTCCATTTTGAGGATTCAAAACCCTCAGGGCTGAGTCTATAGCAGCCGATTCATCTTCAGAGTGTGTCCCACATTTATTCATATGTTATCCCCCTTCTCTTTTTTCCACTGATCTTTTTAGATAGTTTCTACTACTGCTAGTGTGCTGGCTTAAATGCAAAAGACAGGCTGTGAATGTGCTTAGGAGAATGGGCTTTGGGGCCACATTTGGGCTTTCCTGGTGAAAGACTACTTTTCCTAAGGACTTTGGTAGACTTGATGGTAATGTGGAAACAACTTGCTAAGTCTTGGGCTAGTAGCTTAGACTTCCATTACCACATTTCACTGTAGGCTGGAAATCAGGCTGTGGTAGATTCTTGGCTCAGAGAAACATTGCAGTCCCTGGAATAGTCTACAAAATAGGTCACTTGCACAGTTAAATCCTCAAGTTGCTACAAGGACGTTAATCCACTTAAGGCTGCTGAGGAAATAGCACTGGTGACCTGGAACATGGCATATGATATGCTATGTGGTGGGAATTTTTCAAAATCCTACTTTTTTTGTTGATTGTTTTGCTTTCAGAAATCCCTACCTCTTATTTCTGGTGCACTTTCCACTGGTACCTTTGGTAACATGCTGGGTTTGGCTTCATTCTTCCTACTCATACTGACCACAACCTAACCTAGGCCATTTGGTACACTCAAGTGTTCAAATTTGTCTCGCAATTTATTTTTAATGTTAAAATATAAACAAGGCTACTAGCAACCTAACTTTGTATCTATGTACCTCAGTGGTCAGATCCCCTACCTGTGATGCATCTTTCTTCACCCCTGCTTACCACCCAAGCCTTCCATTTTTTTTGCATGTGTGTGTGTGTGTGTGTGTGTGTGTTCACAAGAGTGTGGGCAAACATGCATGTGCATACTGGAGATTGATGTCAGGATTGTCCTTTTCACTCTTTACTGAAACAGGTTCTTTGTCTGAAGCAAAAAGACTAATTTGGCTGGTCTATCCGTCAGCTTGTCCCAGAAATTCTGCCTCTACTCCTGGAGCACTGGGATTACAAGCAGGCCTTCATGTCTACTCTTCTTTCTGTATAAATGCTGGGCCTCTAAAGTGTGGTCCTCGTGCTTCTGTGGAGCGTGCTTTCTACAACAGAGCCATCATGCTTTTGCTTCCTCTTCCCAGTCCTTCTGTTCAGGGTCATGAAGTGAGTCTGTGAGAACTGAAGAGTCAATGCTTATGCAAATTTTTATAATTAACGTTTATAATTTTGTTTGCAGTGATACAAAAACAGTGGTGTAGCTCATCTCGCCTTCCCCACACCACCATTTTGATCCTATAGAAGCATGTACTCCTTGCACCAGTAAGGATATAAAGGCACTAAAATCAGAAAGGCAAAAAGGGGGAAATCTTCCATTCAGTTCATTATTTCTGTGCTATACACATTGTCTAGAAGGTATTAAATAAAACAAAGGTTACTGGAGAAACATTTTTATACATTCTTGTTTTACTTTCGTTTTTAAAAGAGTATTTATTTTAATTGTGGTCTGTGTGTGTGTGTGTGTGTGTGTGTGTGTGTGTGTGTGTGTGTGTGTGTGCGCATCCATGGAAGCTAGCCAAGGTAACTGGAAATTGGATATCCTAGAGCTAGAGTTACAGATGTTTGTGAGCCACCCTCACTCCTCACTTAGGTGCTGGGAACCAAATTAGAGTCCTCTGAAAGAACACTTCTTAATCTCTGAGCCATTTCTTCAGCCCCATTAAAAAAAATCTTAACAGAAAATACTCTCATAAAATACATGTTACGTGAGAAGAGTGGGGTGTAGACTTGCAGTCTTTTGTGTATGAAAAGTCCCACCACTTGCCTTCAAACAAGAGCAAAGTCTCTCCACTTACATTTAACCAAGAGCCACAGAGTTTGTAGGAACAAAATGCTAAAGTTGTGGAGGGGGTGGGCTGGAATAAAACTACGTGTCTTAACCTGTTTCCAGTGGATCCGCTCTGCTACATGTATTCCCGGGCCCCATGTGCAATGGGTATTCCCATGGGGAACGCGCATACAATGAAACACATATCTGAATTGCAAATCTCAGGGTTACAGTGTAAGCACATTTTCAGCTACCATGGACATCAGTTTGGAGGACCACAGCACTCAGAGGTCTTAGTCCTCTCATATGTGTAACATCCACTCTCAGAGTACTGGTTTTCACTTGTTATTACAAGCATGCATGCTTGACTCATAATGAAAAGCTCACTGCAGCCTGCCTTCTGAGCAGCAAGAGAAAACCTCACATATGCTTCCTCTAACAATGTCTCAGTTAATGTAGCTTTAGGACCATGGGGAATTTCATATATTAGAATTCTTAAAGTAGTGTATGGCTTGTGTGTTTCCATGATTTGATATTCATTTAAAACCCTGAAAGTGCTCATACAGATTTAATTGTTCAAATCGCATTTCTGGAAGACAGACAGACATGGAAGAAGGGTGCTCAGACCCAAAGGTATGCTTTTCGGAATGTTCAGTAGCTACTTTCTCTTGTCCACCAATCCTCTGCTGTTTGCTTTATGACTTAATGAATGCATAAGACCTTACTATTTACTGTCTTCAGCAGCTTGAGCTATCCATGTGGCTTCTTTCCCTGGAGGAATTTCACAGATAAATTATTGCATACAATTACATAAAATAAATTTAAACTGAATAGGGTGAGTAACAGGCAGGCTAGTTTTTCTGAGTGTTTCTGTGGAGTTAATCCCTAGTGAAGAGGGGAAAAAAATCACTGCATATAAATGAGATATCGCTGCTGTCTAATCCAGCTGATAAATGATTCCATCTGGAAAGGAATTCTCAATGCCCTTGACACTTGTCCCACCCAGTTACCAGAATAGCCATTCTCCATTACTTACCAGCTTTCATGTGAAAGGATGAGGTTGGGTGAGGGGCTGCTATTTTCCTTCATTGGTAGAGGGTTGGAGCTGATAGACTTATACTATAAATCTGGTTCTTTGTGTAGCCACACAACCCATATTTTTAGACACCAATCACATTAGGGCTCAATCTGTGGTCTAAATAAGTGTTCTCAAACTTGGCTGCACATCAGAATTCTCTGGAGAGCTTAAAAAATGCCTAGCCTATTCCTCCACTCTCAGGTCATTCTGAAGTAGGGCTAAGTTTGGAAAACAGTGGCCTAAATTCCAAATAAGCACTCTCTCAACTTTGTGTGAATACGAATCCCCTACAGTCTTTCCAAAAAATGTAGATGGCGAGTCTGAGTGTGGCTCGAGATTCTGATGGTCTAATCAGGTTTTCAGGTGAGGCACACACTGCTGATCAAAGGTCACATTTGTGTAGTTCTGAATTCTCTCATTAGCATCATAATCTAGCCCAATGATCTGGAATAAAGGAACACCTTTTCTTAAGACCGTTGGCATCTTTCCTTTAAATGCTCCCTTACGACAAAGCCTTGGGTGTACAAAGAGCACATCTGTGGTTGGTCCAAGGGTGAAAGGCCAGGGCTACTCCACAAAGCTAATCAAGCAGGATCACATCAAGCACCTTTGTTAACGTTCTCCCATGAACAATCATCCCTTTCTGTCTGAAATCAGTTCTTCTCTGGAACAAGACATGTAACCAATTGATTGTCTTTATGGAAGCCCATTTGGGGTCCAGGTTTGGGGAAGTTGTTAATCTTGTTTATGTTATTGTAGATAGCTAGCTTTAGTGAACATATTCTCTTGTAGTCAACATGTCTCAGCCCAAACCCTAGGCACACTATCTGATTCCAGTCCAACATTTCAATGAACTCAGATGAGATAACAGAGCTTGCTTGTCCAGGTTCATGAATGAAAGTGAAAGTTCAACCACGACTCCTTCACATTTACTCTTGATGCCCATCACTAGCCTTATTGAAGCTTATATTATTTGATACTTTCTCTCTAGAAAACTTATTTTTTTATTATATATGCATTGGTGTTTTACCTGTATGTTTGTCTGTGTATTGGATCTCTTAGAACTGGAGTTGCAGACAAGTTATGAGCTGCCATGCTGGTGCTGGGAATTGAACTCATAACCTCTGAAAGATCGGCTAGTGCTCTTTTTTCTTTTTCTTTTTTCTGTTTCTTTTTTTAATCTTTATTAACTTGAGTATTTCTTATTTACATTTTGATTGTTATTCACCTTCGGTTTCAGGCCAACCATCCCTAGCCCTCCTCCCCTTCTATATGAGGCTTCCCCTCCCCATCCTCCCCCATTACCGCCTCCCCCAACAATCACGTTCACTGGGGTTCAGTCTTGTGGGACCCAGGGCTTCCCCCTTCCACTGGTGCTCTTACTAGGATATTCATTGCTACCTATGAGGTCAGGCCCAGGGTCAGTCCATGTATAGTCTTTAGGTAGTGGCTTAGTCCTGGAAGCTCTGGTTGATTTGTCCTTCAGTGCTCCTAACTGCTTAGCTATCTCTTGAGCTCCTTGTCATCGTCTCTTAAAACACAAAGTCCATATAGATAATTGGCATGGCTTGTCTTGTCACCACTGCACATAGCATTTGCCTGCAGAATTATTCATAAAGGAAATCTACGGAACTTCTAATTTCTTTTAGTTCAAATCACATTGATCTGGCCCTCTCCTGGATTACATCCTGTTAGTCACACTGGTATTAGCACTCTGGACTTCTAGGCCCTCTTTTTTGAGTTGTGGTTTTTAGCAGCTAAACTATATACACCTGCAGTTGGCAAGCCTGTGTGTTGAATAACCAAAAATGAAAGACGCTGCCACCCACATGGTGATTAAAGCAACCTGGGTGGATAAAATCCTCCCAAGAGGGGAGGATTGAGATGAGGACCAAGGTTTGATCCCTCACGAACTCCCTGTGTAAAGGAGAAAACCATTTTCCTCCTTAATGTGCCCCACTGCCATACATGCAAACCTGTATAAGGAGACTGTCACAAATTCCTTCATGTCCAAGATGACCCTTACTATTCTGGAAAGTACTTTTGACATCCTTGACCAGCTTTTCAATGGCCTCTTTACACAAAGATATTGCAGATAAAATGACTCCAACATTTACTTAAGTGTATCATGTAAGACCACTAGTCCCATTGAAATGAAAAGCATACGGGAAAGGGTAAAATCAAACACCAAGGAATTTACTTTTAATGGTTTCTTTGGTGGACTATATGATGACATCTATGGAGGTATGAAATTGAAATCATCCACTATATGTTTCTGAAAAGTGAATATTAGAAACAGAAATTAGAAAACATTCCACAATAATAGAAAGACACTGTTGATATTTTGGGAAGCCTGAAGCATTTGATTTGTTTCCCAGGACTTAGAATTTCTGAAAAGACCATTTGAAGGAAGTTTCACAAAAGCCTTGGCTCGCTTAAATGAAATGGAAAGCATTAAGATTCATGACGATTGAGTGTAAAGTTAGTGTCAAGCAAGTCTGTTGCTCAGTTTAGCTGTCTTTCTCTAGGCTCGGTGTGAGCTTTCCAGCCTGTCCCAAGGGAGAGCAAAATAAAATATAATTGTGCTGTTTTGGCTTTCAGGATGGTGCCCAGTGAGAGTAACCTTCTCATAGCTGCAGCTGTATGTGAGCCTCTTCCCATTCACAAGCTACATTTATTCAAAGGCTTCTCATACACGGGTAGCACAGAAGTGATGTTAGCATAGAAAGCTGTGGCTTCTCGCTCAAATACTCTTGCTTTGATTGTTCATTCATGGTCAAAATAGTGTTAAACCAAAAGGCCACCCTCTAGGGAATCGCACAGCAAAGGATCAAGGACTATCAACAAGTGACTGAGCTGAGAAGCTGACGTGCCCACCTCAAGTTGAGCTTTCACAGAAAGTTACAGTCCCAAGCCATGGCCTCACTATTACCTCATCAAAGAATTCTAGGGCCAGAAACCTCTAGTTAAGTGATACTGGGATGGTGATTTCCCCAAACCAATAATAATAATAATAATAATAATAATAATAATAATAATAATAATAATAACAATAACAACAACAGCTGCTGTTTTAAATTAATGTTATGCTGTGTGCTGATATAAAGCAAGAGATAATGAATGCAGTTTTACTCATAGATGGTATTGTATTAGATTTGTCACAGTCAACTGTACAATTCTGAGTTATTCTAGCAAAAAGTCTACTAGCTTTCATTAACTCCACTACATACCGATAGCAATTAATCAATCTCAATTTAGGACATTTTCTAATAGTCTTTTTTAAATTAAAATATATATTCTGTGCATATATTATCTACTTTTCTGCAGAGAGTCCCTAGCAATAGGAGTTCATTTGTCAATTCTTTGATCCATTTCTTGTTGCCCATTAGCCAATATTCCACACAGCAGGTTCTGTTGGTAGGCAAAACCTACCATATTTCTTCACTCGTGAAACAAAATCTACAAAGTAAAATGCAGAGATATACTGTAAGTCGACATAAAAGTCCAGATTGGATCACAAAATTATCGCTGAAGAAATGTAGCTCTTTATTGTGAGGGGAATGTGAAAAACTATGACATACCCATGTAAAAATCAATATAGTTCCTTAACTAGGAAAGGGGACACACCCCAAAACGAATACTACAGAATTCTAGAGTTAAAGTCACACAAATAGGACTCGAGGAAGAACTGAAACTATATATATCTTCACACAAAGGAACTTAAGATTCTGGCATCCAGCTAAAGCTTTACAGTGCATTCGTTCATTGTTCAGAAACGAATCTGAGAACTCCCATAAGTGCTAAGTTCTGCATGTCAATGTAGGGATATAAAAACACTGATGAACTGTCTCTGTCCTCAACAACACTATTAAAAGATGTCAGTGAAATTACATGACAAACAATCTGAGAAACCAGAAAAGCAGACTATGACACATCGAAAATAACATAAATAATAGGTCCTAGTAACAAGACAACCTGAAGAAAGATGGAACTCCCTATACAGGAAGAACTTTGCAAGCTGGAGACAAATCTGTTGACTTATTCAACGTGACCTGGTAAATAAAACCTAAAGCAGGTCATTTTTTTGGACTCAGCTTTTATTTCTTCTAGGCATCAAAAGGTGAGGCCAAGCCAGAATGAATTTTTTAATCATGTGAGCACCCAATGTGTGTGTGTGGTATGTGTGGTGTGTGTTTGTGTGTGTGTTTGTGTGTGTGTGTGTGTGTGTGTGTGTGTGTGGGCATGGGTGTGTGTGTATGTGTGTGTGCGTGGTATGTGTGTGCATGTGTGTGTGTGTGTGTATGTGTGTGTGTGTGTGTGTGTGTGTGTGTGTGTGTGTGTAGGGGACAGTAAGAACATTGGATCCCCAGAGCTGGAGTTAGTTTTGGGTGTAAGCTGATTGATGGGGGCCCAGGAATCAAGCACTGGTCATCTTTAAGAGCAGTATGTGCACTACATACCCCAGTGCTCCAACCCTTCATTTATAATTGTCTGAAGAGGCCAGGAGAATGCATTGGATCGGGAACTGGAATTAAGGTCGCTTGTTAGCTGCTTGACCTGGGTGCTGGGAACCAAACTCCAGTCTTTTGCAGGAGAAGCAAAAGACTGTCATTTATCACAGATGCACCCCTGACCCCCAAGGGATAGAGACTCAAGAAGCAATGAAGAAGATGCGACTGATACTAGTGTAGGGAAATTTAAACCATAAAGCCACTAATGGGATTAATTTGGGGAGATTGTATAGAAAAAAAATACCAGGCAACAAAACCATGCCTGTGACAGGTGTTTGGAATCAAAACCCTCCACCATCTTGGCATTGTTTTGGAAGAACCTGTAGATTCTGATTAGCTTTAAATTTCAAACATACATGTTAGGAAATAAATGCTA
Source organism: Rattus rattus (assembly GCF_011064425.1). Classification (NCBI taxonomy): domain Eukaryota; kingdom Metazoa; phylum Chordata; class Mammalia; order Rodentia; family Muridae; genus Rattus; species Rattus rattus. The sequence goes on from NC_046172.1 coordinate 10,680,363, forward strand.
GCCACTGAAGTGTAAATACATTTATCCTATAAATGTAATGCATAGGTTTGCAAAAACAAATGGGATGACACCACAATTCAAGAGAAGAGAAAGAAAAAGATAAATGATGTTAGAGGAAAGTAAACATGATAGAAATAAAGTCAAGTGTGTCAGTAATAATAGCCCATAACAAGACTTGGTGGTCTATTAAGGCTACTTCAGACTGATTAAAGATGTGGTCATATGCCAAGTGAGAAGAACATCTGAACAACAAAGGAAAAAAACCCTAAAAATAGGGGGATAAAGAGCAATTCTTTTGGCAAATACTAGCTAAAAGAAAGTGAACGGGACAATTGTAAATTCAAATAAAGTGAACATGAGAGAGAAACCATTATCAGTGTTAAAAGGGAGCCATCTCACCAAGGAGACATTAAAATTGCACATTTTTAATAGTGTAGCTTAAAAATAAAGCAAACTGTGACAAAATCCGCAATCTTAGTGGGGACCTTTAATACACAGTCACAAAAATGTATTAAACAGATGAACCCTTCATAAGAACATAACTATGTTAAGATTTATAAAATTTACTATTTGGATGTGGTTACAGGCTTGTCCTAACCTTGCACCCAACAATCTGAGAGTATATGCACTGTTTGGTAAATGAGAAACAAGTATTATATCCTTTAGGGTGCACAGCAGACCTCAACAAATAGAAATTATATCTTCCCGCTAGAGCCAAATCTTTGTGTATCAAGGAGAAGAAAATAATTTCATCAGAATCAGCACAGAACAAATAAAAGGTGAAGTTTCATGTAAAATCAATCAGCATTGTGGAATAATGTTCTTGCTAAGAAGAAAGACTTTCTGCTTTTTTGGACTAGCTGCATTACTGCCTAACCTCTCTTGAGAATTATAATCAAGAACTCACTGTTCTTGGATACGAAACCCCAAGTGAGAACAGATTTTCCACACATGAACCCAAGAGAGGACTTGTGTCTAGAATATATAAAGAATTACTATAAATCAAATAAAGGTGATGAATTGTAGACAATGCAAAAACACCTAAACACCTGACAAGTAGATATTAAAATTGATAATGGGAGGAAAATAAGTATTCGATACTGTTAGTTACCTGGAAAAGTTCCATTATCCATCCACTGGGTGGATAATATAGAACATTCAGACTAGTAAGTGCTAGTGAGGATATGCCGGGCTTTGTACTGCTGGTGGGATTATATACATTATTACATCTACTTCGGGGAAAATAATACGCAGTGCCTTCTAACTTGGAGCATATATCATATGCTTATGTGTTTATGGCCATGAAAGGATATCCCAGTAGTGTTCATTCCAGGTCCGTTCATACTATACCAAACCTGAAAACAATGTCATTTCACAGCAGACGGATTGTACCATATTCATAGAGTGGAATCCTTTATGGCAACGAGGATGAGGCAATGGGCATGAAAGAGTCCATGTACACAAATCTATTCGTAGGAAGACAAGACAAATCTTTGGCAATAGGCCTACCGAAGAGTGGCTGATCCTTGGTCAGGATGTGGAGTATGGTTGCTAACAGTGAAGAGGAAACATTAGGAGTGCTGACAATGTTTTATGTGCTGGCTTCTACTACGTATAAGTTTGAGTTGTACATCCAGCAATTTGTTCATTGTTTTATTTCTAGAGATTCAAGGAAGGTATTTAAAGTTGTGTCTTTTCTATTTACTTAAAGGAGGAACGTATGTTGTATAAAAGTCAAACGGAATTGAAATGCAAATACTTTATGAAGTTTTGAAGTAAAACCAATCTCAGTCCAAATGTTTCATATTAGTGAAGACAAAAATAAACTTAAAAATTAAATATTGAAAAAGTTTTGAGTGACACATGTTTCCCAAAACAACTCTCTGTGCTTTTCTAAGAAACTGACCTTCTGGAAAGGGGGCATCTGAATGCTTTGGGAATGTCATTTTGTACATCTTCTATGGTTTACTGCATGTAGAGTTCAGACTCAATTATGCACATCCCTGGAAAGTCACTGCTGCCCTAATTCCAGGCTGTTCTACGAAGAAGAGGCCCTTTCAGATCCACTGCTTTGGTAACTGGTATTTCTCTTTTTGATGGCTCACCAAATCAATGATTGGTGCCCACTGTGGTGGCACATGCCAGTAGAGGTTGCTGATAAAACAATGACTGTAGATAATCCATCCTTCTGTGTCTATTGTTAAAAGTGACATTTCCATTAAACGTAAGAATCTCCTATTTTAATACAGACTAGGACACTGGGCCATTGAGTTGTTCTTTAGATCATTTATATTCAATCTGAACCAGAGAAAAAAGGAAAGAAGGGAAACTATATGTTTATAGAAATGATGAAAGAAATAAGATACTCATCTCATTTTAAAATTAAATCGAGACTTAAAAACCTCCGCGGATACCTTTGTATTTCTTTCATGAATTTCAGAGGCACAGTGTACTATGAAGGTTCTAACTCTGCAGCCAACAGTCTATCTTGTTCATGACAAGTGATTCAAGCTTCCGAAATATCCATGATTTAAAAAAAATACCCAATTGTCCAGCATTTGGTTTAGGTAGGAATACATGTAGACGGCTGCGTCCATATATAAGATGGAGCTGTCCCCCAAACCTTGGAGAGCGAGATAGAATGGGAACACGTGTTCGAAGATTGTCATCACAATCAAAGAAGAGAAGCACAACACAGCTATTTGTAATTGCTCTATTTATTAATACGTGTATCACAAATGTTCACAATATCAATGCATTCTTGTTGGCATGCTAGACAGAGGCATTATTTTTAAGATCTTTTAAAAATATGTTGACCTTTGTTTCCCTTCCACACTCACTTTTAAATTGATCTGATGAGGTCCTCAAAGTCTATAATGTCAATGCAAGAAAGAAAATAACATACGGAAAGAAAAGGCAAAATAATAGGAATTAGTTGGGGCAAATCAAAAGTAGTGTCTTTGCCTTCCAGGGAAGTAACAACACAACCTTGTAACAGGATCTCTCCACACCCACCTCTTGGAACAATGAGCAAGGCGGCAGCTAATACTTAGCACTTTCTGCCATGCAGGCCACATGCTGTTTTCTCCTCAAGAATCCCTCCCACTGTGTCTCCTCTAATGTGCTAGACAGCCTAAAGAAGGTAGGAAAGAATCCCAGGAAAGGGAAAACCAAACCAAATCAGATTAAGCCAGAAAGAAAAGATAATTACCATCTGCATTATCTACAGAAAAGTGTGTGGCATTCTTGGACCACAGTGAGGGGCTGACTGAAGCCTCCCCTACTACATGCAGGGCCACAGGGGCCAGTGAGGATGTGATAACCAGTCACCTACAGTTGGACCAAGTACATGTGAGGGAGCTGGCACTTCACAGGGCCTTAGGGCGGGGTTCACTATGACTAGCTGCAGGGGGCCTGGCTACACTGTGTGGCACAACAGGGCTTCACAAGATGGACACTACGCATGACGTGGGCTGAAAGGTAGGTAGGAGCATCGACTGGGTAGGAGTGTCAGTTGCACATGGGGGAGGGTTGTGGAGAGCGGGTGGTGGGAGCAGGGCAGGGGTAGTATGTACTGTGCTCTAACGTTCTTGGGAAGTCTTTCAGATTGCGGCAGTTCCTTTTTTAAAAACAGGCCTCTTATTCCAAAGTTCTTGAAAGACTAAGAGAAAAGAGAAAGAGAAAGAGAAGCCACGTGAGGTGAGGGATTCCACATCCCTAACAGCCTGCCCCAAAAGGTGCAAGGTAAAGCGCGAGTGTTCCCACGTTTTCCCAATGGCATCCATGCGACCTCCTCCCCGGCCTATGAAAATGAGGTTTCTACATGTGGACACCACCACCAGGCAGTTCAGTGGCTGGCCTGCCCACTTCAAGGGGAGTGTGGGCACTAAAGGGGAAAATTCCCAGATCCAACCCTCCCCACTCACACTCACCTTCTCTTTACACCATCTCGTACTGATTGGCAGTGATGAACCGGGACAGACAGCAGGCCAGCAGCATGCCAATCAACTGTTATCAAGGAGAACAAGTGAGAAAGAAGAATCTCAAGTCACAAAGCCATCCCCTGTTTCCAACTGTAGACATACTTGAAATTAAGTCTGGATATCTAGCAAGCGCATCTACCTAGCAACACGAAGAGTTGCCCCGATGTAAGTGTATACCCAGACATGACTTTTAGTAAATCGAAATTTTCTTATTCAGAAAGGGCAAAGGTCAGGGCTGAAGAACAAATCAGATTTGAATTATAGGATTAAAGTTTGAGGTAGTTTAAGGACTGGTATGGGATCAATAGGAAGTTCTGAAATTGGCTACAAGTCCAGAAGTAGATCACCCTGGCCACTTCAGAACAACTTCCGATGCCAACATTTATTAAAATATGACCACACGGTGAGATTAATGTAAGAAGTAATTAAATGACATAAATTTTTTGTGTGATATTAACTGGAAGGCTAATATGCTTTGAATTATTTGGAAAGCTAAATATATTTGGCAGATTTTTCAACACAGTATGATACTCTGGTTATCCTTGGCTGACAGAATACTGGTTCTTTCCTTGAGACAAGAATAGAGACATTATTCTTGACTGGGTCCATTTGCCAGTAAGATAATGAAGTCACCACGTATAAGAGGTGGGTGGGGACAGGGGAGTGAGAAAGCAGCTTTAAATTCAATCATGTAGCTATCACTGGTCTACATAGGCTCACACACGTTCAGGGACCACTTCCAATTTTTCAGGGGCAAAACAGAAACCCCTCCCAGTTTGCCCCACCACTTCCATAGAGCACCCTGGTTCCTACCCTTCTTTGGGCCTTGGATTAGCCTGTGGCACAGGTAACTCTATGAGAAATGAATCTGACAGTATGAAGATACCCTTAGTCACATCACATCTTTCTTCATTCATTAGTAACCAGTAGTTTTATAAACCCAGAGGATCAGCATTCTTTGGAGAGATGCTCCATGGAAAACTGGAGTCCAGAGGCCATTTTCCTTTGGCTAATGGTGCCTTTACAAAACTGGCTATGCTTTGCTGTTTTTTTAGATAGTAGGGATCTCTAAAGAGAGTCTGGGGCAGGGCAATAGTATCCACATCACCTGTGATTTTATCAGAAATGAGTGTTTTCAGGTCCCCCCACTGACCTGTGAACCAGCCACCGAGGTACAGTTCAGCAAATGGGGTTTCCATAAGTCACAGAGGGAGAATCACTTTGCAGTCTACCTCATCGCCCTCATCTGATAGCTGACAGACTTGTGGCTCTTCGTGTGTGCTCTGTTGCTCAGGAATACCTGTACTGTATTCACCTGCCTCTTAGCTGACCTTGCAGGCTCCGATCCTGCCTCTGTTAAAAACCTTAAACTATGCTGTGAAATGTGCACACAATAACCTCAGTCAGGTATAAGGCATCCATTACCTTATTAGAACCTATTGAAGCTGTGGCCTCTGTCACTCCACGCCACAAAGTACACATTGTCATACACTTACTGCAGAGTGGCCGAAGGTATCATGGCTGTACCATTCAGATTATGTTGCCCACTGAGAACCAAAATTCCTCCAGGAGTGCAAGAACCTTTAAACTTATAGCATGCCCATTCTAAGGGACTGTAATTTTCCAAGATCAGCAAATTCTAGAATATATTTCACAGTGTGAACAATTGTATTCCATTAATAAATAAATAAAAACATTGAGTGTATATAACAAACTCAGGCATAATAACATATTCATTGTCTTTACTACAATTCTTTGTAATATTTTAATTTCAACTTTCCACATAAGAAAATGTGTTTAATAGTTTCAACTATCTTCCTCAAACTAAACACGTAATCTTTCCAAAATTTATGGTGCATCCATGTTGTATTTGAGAACAGTCTTAACTTGTTCTGCCCTGTATACAGAAAAGGGAGACGAGGCACTTTAAGGTTCTACTATAGAATTACTGGCACAGACTCAATCATCCCGTCTGATTCTGGGCCCTAAGGAAGGTCATGGAAGGAGGTGGGAGATCAAGAGATGGATTTGTAGGAATGGGCTCTGTATCTTCTTTGGTAAATATCTTTTGTCTTTGAATTAAGAGACTTAATCTCTTTCCTAACAAAGAAAGAAGGAGAGTGAGAAGAAGAGAGAGAGAAGGAGACATGGAAAGATAGAGAATCAAGAATGCACATCTAGCAACTTTACCTTGCTCTTTCCCACCCACTCTCTTGCCCGTATCCCCTCTCTTCCGGCCCAAGCTCCCTCTTGAAGATGGCACCTATCAAAATCATAGGGTGAAACAGGTGTGGTGGCTCAGGTAGGAGGGATGCCTCAAACTGAGTTTAGCCTGGATTATACGGATTATACAGGAAGTTACCGGAGCGTCTGTGATCAACAGTGAGATTGTCTCTTCCCAAAGAAAGGGAAAGGAACATCTCAGCAATGCACTGTGAGTCAATGAAGAAAACTGGATTCAGAAGAGTTTGCCCTGCACCTTTATACCACCTTCACTATCTGATTCAATAGGTGGGCAGAATGCCAGTCTCTCACAACAGTGTGTGGGGAGAGGGCAAGAAGCTGAGGAAAAGTGAAAGGGAGAAAGGGACACTGAGAGGGAAGAAGAGAGAAGCAGGGAGGATGGCCTTCACTTAGTAGAGCCTGTTACATTATAGGAGAGCCAAGGCATATCACCTTCCTTTATATCAACCAGCATCCATGAGGCTCGGCTCTGAAATATCTGACTGACTTTTGTAAAAACAACAATAACAGCAACATAAAACAAAACGAAAAACAAAATCATAAAAGCCAACCAACCAACCAACCAACCAACCAATAAAACCTCAAGCTCTTCCTACCCTCTCACATACCTACCCAGGACCATGTGGGCATATTCTTAGGTGAGAAGCTTCATCTATGAGAGCTCAGGCTCGCTGAGGTATTCTCCTCATGTGTTGTGTCAGCAGTGTGTCACCTTATTTCTCTAGGGAAGTCATGAAGGAAGACTTCAGGGGTGTCTCTCTCTCTCTCTCTCTCTCTCTCTCTCTCTCTCTCTCTCTCTTTCTGTGTGTGTGTGTGTGTGTGTGTGTGTGTGTGTGTGTGTGTGTACATACCCAAGTGCCAACCATACTGCCATGTTTCTGTTTTTAACAGTCTGTGTTGAGGAACCTATGTGCTCAAGGCTGTCATGTGTATCCTATACATTTGCATGAGCCACAAAGGTGTGGGATCTGCAAAATTGTCCCTAGGCCATTACAGAGATGTTGCTAAGTATTATTACTGAAGTGTTGCAGCAATTGAGAGAAAGTTCAGGGCAGTAACTGCCTTTCGAATGTCTCTGGAGACTAAGGTAATTGTACTGTCTGTGACCCGATTAGGGTTTGTCTGTGTTGGAGGGGGGGGGGCTCTAATTCAGTCAATGATGGAGAAAGCGATAGAAGTCTGTTTAAGGAGGATTTGAAACTGAAACACAAGAGACACTCAAAGTGACTGACTTCACATGCTCTCAGGAGATGACATGTTACCCAAGTTTTGGTAACTACCAGAAGAAAAGCACTTCACCATCTCTAACACTAAACCCTGCTTGACAGAGACACACAATAGCAAGTTAAGGATCTATTCCCTGGTCTAAGTAAGGGCCACATAAGTAATAACCTACTAAACTACAAAGTTATAATTTAGGGACTTTTCTTTGAAGTTCATGTTTCAATAAAAACTCCCCAGGAACAAGCTGGAATAAAGCAAACCTACATTTGAGCAGAACACCCGATGGGGAAAGAGATAGACTTTGAGATGTCCTCTATAGAAATAGAATTTTGGAGCCATTAGGCTTTCTATGAAAAATCTGTCAGTATGAAAAAAATCTGACTTAAACCTAAAATATTTATTAAGCTGCTAAGTATACATGTCATTTCTTGTACTCATAAACTAGTATAACAAGGATATATCATTGTTCCACAGATTAGGAGGATCTATAAAACAGGACATTAGCGGCTATAGGCAGGCTAAATTTTAGATTTAGTTTAAATGTGATGTGTTCCATCCTTTAATACATTTAGCTTACTTAATTGGTATAATTATATCTCCCAATGGTTTGTAAAAGGTTTATGGAGATAAAGAGATGGAAAGTTTAATACACAAGAATTAAGGTTCCTCTTCAGAAGCAGGATATTGAAATCCAAAGTTTAAAGTAATGTTCACAAGATGAAGATTGTTGTTATACATAATCCAAAGAAACTAAGAAAGAACAAAAAAGAGAAAGACAGAGACAGGTCAACCAGGAAAGAGCCTCCCTCAAATCTGGATCATCCAGTTGATGTTTAGAGTTGTTTAAGTTAAAATAAAGCCAGCACCTTCTTCGGTTACCCCCCCCCCCATTTGACCTGTGAAGAAATGAGTTGTTTTACTGAAGGTAGTCATTAGTTGAACTGTAACTGATACTCCCTTGACAGAAAAACTTCATTTAAGTTGAAAAAGAAAAATCAATAAACAGATGACCTAAGGCCTAATGAGCAAGGATCTCTGACCTCATCTATCAACCTTCCCCAGAGCACTGAAAGATAGGCTGGAAACTGGAGGCCAGGGAGGCAAACCAGAGTGGGATGCTAGACGCGAGGCTATACTAGGCATAATCATTTGAGTACCTGGGAGAATGCGATTCCAAATGCCACTCCAGCAATGATCCCCATGTTAGTCTCCATAAAACTGGTCACCAGATCATAACAGCCCTAAAAAGAAAATATTGGTAAGTCAAACCAACCAACCAAGCAAGCAACCATCAAACCAAAGAATTCAAACATACAAAAATGTATAGAGGATAGTACAATGAGCCCACACAGGACAATTTTCCTAATACTATAATTAATATATATTTCCCCAAGATTATAATTAATATATTAATTAATGCTAAAATTAAAATGTTGTTGAGGTAGACTTTATTTTATCAACCTAGTCAAGAGAGGAAACTCCTACTTCTTTTGTATCCCCCCACTACACAAAAATAGGCAAAAGCTGACTGTTACTAGTAAATCCCTTACTTTTAGATCAAACAGCAGGACTACAAGTGTGATTGTGTGCATGTGTACATGCATGTGCGTGTGTGTGTTTAAATGTACATTTATTTTTTTTTTGGTTCTTTTTTTTTTTTTTTTTTTTTTTCGGAGCTGGGGACCGAACCCAAGGCCTTGCACTTCCTAGGCAAGCGCTCTAACCACTGAGCTAAATCCCCAACCCCTAAATGTACATTTATATGGAACTAACCAAATCAACCTATTTCTGAGTTGACTTATTCAGCTAAGAATAAATGGCCTTTTCCAGTAAAGAACTCCAACTTGAATATACAAATTATGCAAAATGAAGATATTTAATAAACAGAATCAAAGTAATCCTTGTTTATCTGGACTGTCACTCTAAGTCATAATAACATCCAAACAACTACTCCCACTGTCTTTCATTTTTAAATTCCAATTTTGTTTAACAAAGTTCATAGTGTATGAAACGTCTGCTGATACACTTGGCTCTAAATCATCTTCATCTTCAAAGTATCTTTACAGAGAGAGGGCGCATAAATTTGGAGCAGCGCTCTAACATGGCTTCAATGCAATTTACGAACCAAATGCCTTCCTATCTGATGTAAATATGAAGGTAAGTGCATGCTGGATCATGGGTCACTTGTAGGATTTGGTTTTTCCAGTAGAAGCTTGCCTAGCTCACTGTTACTAAGGACACGATACGTCGCAGCAGTTTCCAAAAGGTAGCAGGAGAGAAACACATGGGTTAGGAAGGTTTCAATAAGCAGGAAGACAAGTAGCCACTCAAACACTTTCCCACATGGTGTTTCTCTAAGCTGGCCATCATCACAGCCCTTTGCCCATAGTGATGGCCAAGTGGGAGAATGGGCTTCAAATCTTCAACATTACATTGACCCAACATAAAAACACAAGCCTGATAATCCCAACAGAGAGGAGCCACAGGGGCCATTTTCTCATTCTGTAAACTAGTTGGCAGAGATGTTAATGCTGGCCCTCATCGTGTTTTCTGCACTCAAGCCAAGTATGTGTTTCTAAAAGTATGAGTGCTACTGTTTTACGGGGAGGAGTTTTGTTTGTGTTTCTCCCATGAGAGGCCCGGAACACAGGGTTTTCCACATACTAGGGAAGCTCTCTATCACCGAGCCACATCTCAGTGCCATTTTTGGACATTTTAAGAGTAACTTTATTTTTGATATGCTCATGTCAATCAGGAGGAGAAATCTCAAACACAAGTAACTGCCTGGCATGAGTACAACTGTGGCAGAAATAGTTCTCCCTGTTACAGCGTGTAGTTCTTGAATGGCTAGCACAGATCTTGTGAGAAAGGCCAAACTGCAGGTTCTATCCGAGACTTGCAGAACCAGCATCTGCCACGTGCTTGGGATATTCCTTTTTGATTTTTTTGGTGAATTTGAGTGCATTTTAACAATCTCTCCAGGTATTTCATATGTCCTTTAAGGCTTGAGAAGTATTCTTTTGTAAAACATAGTTATCTAGATCTACTACAAATAAGAAAAGAAACTAATACATCCTATCAGTAATAGAGTAAACCAAAACGAGAAGAGGAGAATGATTTAAAAAAAAATGTTTTCCATCCTTGAATTTATTTTCTCTATTACTCATCAGTCAGCCCTAAAGCCTACTCTCCAAGTTTCTGCACAACTCTATAGATACAAGAATTGCTTTGGTACTACAACTACAGGTCATGTTTGCATTCACCCTTAAGTCGTGCACTAAAGCATGATCTTATCTACCCACAACCATCTCTCTCAATTTCCTAATATGAAAGCCTGGTTGTCAAGCATGAGATAAATCTACAGTTCTGCTAGGTCTCCTAGGAAACACTGAGAAACAGAGCGGTAAATTTCCTCACCCTTTTGGTGTGTCTAAATCTACAGTCACCAGTGGGAAAGTGTCTGCAAGTGGCAGCCTTTAACTATTTGGAGGAGAAGGCAAGTCCCAGAAAGGTTCCGAAGGCATCACTGTCACTGCCAAGCAGGGCCAGTCCTTCCTCTGTTCTTAGAAACTGGACAAGAAATTCCTAGGGTAGAGGCTCAGCCAGTGCAATCAGCTAAATGAACCTGCAGGCACTTCATCATCTCCCCAGCAAAAGAAAAATAAATCCTGCACCCTAAACCAAGCAATCAATCCCCTGTTCACACCTCCTCCTGCCTGCACTCCACCCCAAATCTGTATAATGTAGGTTCCATGGGTCACTGAGTAAAAGTCAAACTTCATCTTTCTGTATTATCACAGGGTAGGGTTCAAAATACATGATCACAACACATTAATGTGTACGTGTGTGCGCCTGTATGTGGGTTTTTTTTTTAATCTCTATTAACTTGAGTGTTTCTTATTTACATTTCGATTATTATTCCCCTTCCTGGTTTCCCGGCCAACATCCCCCTAACTCCTCCTCTTCCCCTTCTCTATGGGTTTTCCTCCCCATCCTCCCCCCATTACCACCCTCACGTTCACTGGGGGTTCAGTCTTGGCAGGACCAAGGGCTTCGCCTTCCACTGGTGCCCTTACTAGGATATTCATTGCTACCTATGAGGTTGGAGCCCAGGGTCAGTCCATGTATAGTCTTTGGGTAGTGGCTTAGTCCCTGGAAGCTCTGGTTGGTTGGCATTGTTGTTCATATGAGGTCTCGAGCCCCTTCAAGCTTTCAGACCTTTCTCTGATTCCTTTAACAGGGGTCCCGACCTCAGTTCAGTATGATTGCTGCTGGCATTCGCCTATGTATTTGCTGTATTCTGGGTGTGTCTCTCAGGAGAGATCTATATCCGGTTCCTGTCAGCCTGCACTTCTTTGCTTCATCCATCTTATCTAATTGGATGGCTGTATATGTATGGGCCACATGTGGGGCAGGCTCTGAATGTGTGTTCCTTCTGTGTCTGTTTTAATCTTTGCCTCCCTATTCCCTGCCAAGGGTTTTCTTGTTCCCCTTTTAAAGAAGGAGTGAAGCATTCGCATTTTGGTCATCCTTCTTGAGTTTCATGTGTTCTGTGCATCTAGGGCAATTCAAGCATTTGGGCTAATATCCACTTATCAATGAGTGCATACCATGTGTGTTTTTCTGTGATTGGATTTCCTCACTCAGGATGATATTTTCCAGTTCCCTCCATTTGCCTATGAATTTCATAAAGTCATTGTTTTTGATAGCTGAGTAATATTCCATTGTGTAGATGTACCACATTTTCTGTATCCATTCCTCTATGGAAGGACATCAGGGTTCTTTCCAGCTTCTGGCTATTATAAATAAGGCTGCTATGAACATAGAGGAGCATGTGTCTTTGTTATATGTTGGGGCATCTTTTGGGTATATGCCCAAGAGAGGTATAGCTGGGTCCTCAGGTAGATCAATGTATATGGGTTTTTACATGAGTTGTGCCCGTGGAGTCCAGAAGACGATATCAGATCCCCTGGACCTGGAGTTATAGGCAGATCTGAGCCTGCCAGCCTCAGTGCTGGGAACTGAATTCCTGAATTCTCTTAAGCTCTGAGCCATCTCTGTGGCCCCCACACTTTTTTTCAGATGCTAACAGAAGCTATTTCCTCTGAGGACCTGTTGCATCCTTTCTAGGAACATTGCTGAGGTCATATTTGCATCAAATTAATACTTATAGGGTCTGTAGTGTGTGCCTGACATTATGCTTCCAATAACTTATTTCACTCATTCCTCATATTAATTGTTAAATTTATTTATTTTTATGTATATGTGCAATCTGTCTTCAGACACACCAGAAGAGGGAACCTGATACCATTATAGATGATTGTGAGCCACCATGTGGGTGCTGCGAACTGAACCTTTAGGAAGAGTGATCAGTGTTCTTAATCCTTGAGCCATCTCTCTAGCTCCTCTTAAATTAATTCTAAAAATTAAGAATTATTATTATCTACATTTTACCTATGAGAAAAGCAAACCCTGAGAAAGGTTAAGCAACTTCAACACGATCCTATAATCAACACATGCCTGATTCAGAACTGTCTCTAGTCTCTGAATTCAGATTTCTGGGTCCTTAAATTTCCCAAAACAGAATGTTTATATTTAAAAAAAAGTTTATATTTAACAAAAATTGGATGGGGTTGCTTTTACCAGCCCCATGAACCAAAGCACTCACTGTTACAGATCCCAATATAAAATGGGTAAAATACAGAAATGATCTCATAATATTCTAATCTTGAGAGAACAGCTATCATCTCTTTATTAAGTGCATGGCCCATATAACACAGAACTGGGGAGATATTAGAAGAAGAGTAGAGAAGAGAAGAGAAGAGAGGAGAAGAGAAGAGAAGAGAAGAGAAGAGAAGAGAAGAGAAGAGAAGAGAAGAGAAGAGAAGAGAAGAGAATTAAGGACAATCTCAATAGTATATTCTGTTCCTTTGTTTCTCAAATCATAGTTTATATAGGGCATTTCTTTAAATGTTTAAGAATGTTGATAGCATCTATGCACAGCTGTAGCACACAGCTGTAACATGTCTTTATTGTATTCTCTGTAAAGTGTAATACAGAATTGATTTCCCTTCTCTCTGACTACTGGAAGTTCATTCTCCCTTTCTCCCTATGAGCTGATGTCTATATCTCCTTCCACCATCATTTTTTCTGCTCCCCTTTTTGGGAATCTGGATTTTGACAGTGAGTTGAATTTCAGTTGTTCATTTCTTTTCCTACCCCAGTGAACTCCCCAAAATAAAGGCCACACTCCTAGCAGAAGCAGATGCTGTCTGTCAACTCTACTCCCTTCTTCCTACCAAAGACTGGCACCCAGCTGTGAATAATTTCATGTTTCGATGGTATATTAAGTAGAAGAAAGGCGCCTAGAAAGAAAAAAAGAAAACATTCTCTGTCTGACACAGGCATCGAGGTTAACAGGAACCATTTGCTAAACCTACATAGCTGTGCCTGGTGGAGGCTTGCTGTGGGAGAGCCACAAGAGACCAATTGGAGGCAGAGCTTCTTCCTCTTTCAGAAGTGAGCAGCCTCAAGGGCTTCTCCTAGGCGAGCAAACACCACAAAGGAAGCTCAACTCCCTCTGAGACTACCTTCTCTAATCTATTTGTCTTAATTTCACAAAAGTAACAAAATCCTCCTGAACACACATCACCTGCCTGTCCCATTAGGGCTGGGAGGAAGATGTACCTTTTGGTTAACTTTGGTGGCAGCCACAGTCAGATTGTGCAGATCCAGCGGATTACAATCAGTTTCGTTCATGCAGCAACTGGGGGGAATACCATGTTCCAGGAAGTAGGGGCTGCTGCTCCAGTTGGTGTAGTTCTGCACGCCACAGCAGCTCAGCTGTTAACAAGAAAATAAAAGAATGCAAGAGTGTTTGAGCAAATGCTGTGACCTCTACCCCTGAAGCTTCTATGAGAAAAGCATCAAGCTGGGCAGTGGTAGCACACCCCTTTAACCCCAGCCCTCAGAAGGCAGAGGTGGGAAGATAGTCAGGGATACAGAGAGAGCAAGAGGGAACACAAAACATCAGCCAGGCTCCCAATATGGCATATATACCTTTGGTGTGGAATAATCAACCTAAGATGTACTATCAATCATCTTTGGTGCCCATTTGAACTCTGAGAAGAAAATTGTGGCTACATTACACTTTCTTTCTTATGACCTCCCCAAGTAGAGTAATATGTCTCTGACCTTGCTAAACATCACAATCATGTAAGAGTGCTTGGAAACATGCAGATGTAACATTAGTTACACCCAGAATACTGATAGAACATTAATGGTTTCTAAGAGTTCTCCACTGAACCTATGATAGTAAGTAAAGAAATAGCTTAGAGAAAATGATTTCAATGTGGGGTGGAAAGCTGATATTGGTAAACTACAGCCTACTACCTGCCTCATTTATTATATATATATATATATATTATTAACTTGAGTATTTCTTATATACATTTCGAGTGTTATTCCCTTTCCCGGTTTCCGGGCAAACATCCCCCTCCCGCCTCCCCTTCTTTATGGGTGTTCACCTCCCCATCCTCCCCCCATTGCCGCCCTCCCCCCAACAATCTAGTTCACTGGGGGTTCAGTCTTAGCAGGACCCGGGGCTTCCCCTTCCACTGGTGCTCTTACTAGGATATTCATTGCTACCTATGAGGTCAGAGTCCAGGGTCAGTCCATGTATAGTCTTTAGGTAGTGGCTTAGTCCCTGGAAGATCTGGTTGCTTCCTGCCTCATTTATTAAAGGTGTTCTTAGTAAAGAACTAGTCATGCCATATGTTTTTGTATTGCCTATTGCCCATGGCTCCTTTTGTGCTATGGTGGAACAGTTGGTTGCAACACAGAGTATAAGACCCTCCCCATAGCCTAAAATATTATCGATATCCCCCCTTTATAAAAAGTTTTCTGATATTTCACATAGAGAATATGAGAGCAAATGAGACAAAAAGTTCTGTTTGGTAAAACCTGAGTGAAAGGAAAAAATTTTAAATTGCCCCCTAGACAAAAGTTGAAGCCAAAAGCAGGCCCTGGAACTGCCTGTTCCAGAAACTAGCTGATCACAGAAAGAGTAATTGCACCAGCTGGTTCAGCCACTTTGTTCCAGGAACTAGCTAACCATAACAGCAGCTGACCATAATAGCAGCTGACCATAGCAGCAGGAACTGGTTAACCATAAAGTTAGATTAAAATCTTAAAGAACAATCACAAGAAACATGAGGTTCTTCCTTGTGATTCGGTATGGTTTTTCCTTTAAATACCCCTTCTCCCAACCATTCCAGGTCGAGCTCCTCTACCCCTGTGTGGGATACGAGTCTCAACCCCAGTGCACTGGTTTCTGTCATCCCTATCAATAAACCTCTTGTTGATTGCATCAAGATCGGTCTCTCGTGAGTTCTTGAGGGGTTGTGTCATCCTGAGACTTGAGTGAGGGTCTCCCCGCTCTGGGGATCTTTCAATGAACATATAGTTTTTGACTTTCCAAAAAGTCTGAAATGTTATCAAAATAAAATTGAAAATCTTACAGTTTTTACTTTTTTAATTTTATGAAGTGTAAATATAATTATATCATTCTCCCTTTTGCAGACTATACCTGACAGGTTCTCAGTTTCCTTTTGGTCCATTTCCATCTTTAGTACACTGGCCCAAGTAGATGCTGCTCACCAATTCTAAAGAGCCAGCATTCAGGAATCAGCTGTTAGCTAGATTGACACACACCCACTACCTCCATCCTTTCCAATGGTTCAGCTTTTAAGGGCAAGGGGTATTGCTGACAGGTTCAGGTTCTGACCAATACAAGACACAAAGGAGCATGTGTCTTCTTGACGCTAACTTCCTAGAAAAACCAAAGCCTGGGCAAAGGCTTGGAACCAACTCTTGAAAACAGAACTGTACCAAGCATTCAAGAATGAGAATCAACGGTATATGCAACTGGTCTAACCTACCTACCTACCAAGCCTAGAGGATTAAGCCCAGAATTGTACATGCCCGCTTTATACCCGTCTCCTTCCCTGAAACTTACGCTGCGCTGCACATGGTCCACTGCCCGGCTCCTTTCATCTTTGCCGTTGTAGTTCTGCATGGCATCCGTGTAAGTCCTCAGGAAGGTGTCCTTGATCTACAGAAGATAAGGGGGAATGTATATCCAGTCCACTGTGGCCAACTCTGACTCAGATTCCTACCAGTTTCCACCCCAGCACCATTTCTTTTGAAATTTTCTCAGTTGATGGTGACTAGGGAGAGAAAGCCCTGTTTTCTAAGACAAAGGAGCTGAGAAAATTCACCAAAGGTTTAACTAGGTGAGGGATTTAAAAACAAAATGGGAACCAGGCCTGTCAGATGGCTCACTGAAGTGGCTGGGTAGGTTCTAAAAGGGCTATAAAGGTGACTGACTGGCCAATCATCAGGCATGAATGTTCTAGTTATTTTTCTTTTAATTATTCATGGCAAACTTCCTTTCTATAACATTCTTTGACTTATGGAGACAGAATGGTAATAGACCAGACACCAGCGTGATGTGAAGATTAAGGTATTGGCCCCAAACTGACCTCTATTCTACCATGTAGGAGTGGGACAAAAGCCATCTTTCACTTAACTGTAATTACTGAGGCCAAAATAAAAGAGTCTAAAGGACAGGGTTTTCTTGTTAGTAAAAAGTTAATGAAACCCTTTCTCCTTGTCAGTGAATGTATTTGCCCTTCGGATCATTTTCCAGTTCCATCCCTTTGAAATCTGGGCTAAGTGAGGTGTTAGGTATACTACTAGGCCATGAGGCTTATGGCAAAAACTAAAGCCTGATTTATGTAATGCCTCTGAATTAGGAGAGCAGAAAGTAGCAATAATTATCTGGTGGCAGCCTCCAAGATAAATATGCTAACTCTCCCAAGCAAGGATATTCCTTACTAAATTCTGGAAGCAATGCCCACTGGATAGTTATAAGAGATAAAGAGACACTACCTGTGAGGCACTACGCTACAAGCCAAAGTGGCTACCATAGCCAACTCTGTCACGTCACTTCACTCGTAAGTTCTCAGGGCGGGGGCGTTATATATAGAATAGGCCTTGTGTCACCCTGAGGACACAGGCTTAAGAAACAAGACCGTGGCTGCCCTGAAGGCAGTCCAGGCTTCTTTAAAACATAGTCCAAGTAAATGGTATCAATGACACTGTTACCCAGTGAGTTTCACCACTTGGCCAAAGTCAACTTTTATTTTGTAATCAGGGTGAGATTGCAATCCCTAGTGAATATAATGAAAAGGGAGAAGAGGACTTCTGGTTTTCACATATGTACTGAGGCCTTCCAGCAGGGCTGTTGAGGCCACCACTTCATCCCGTTTCTCTCAGCTCACTGCAAGAATGGGCAGTCTAACTAGAGGCAGCATCCATGAGCACCAGGTTCTAGAAGTTAGCTTTGGCATTTGGAATACTACCCACAGTCAAGGGCAAAATCAGGGCAGTGGGGAAAGGAACGGGACATCCACAAGCTAAGCTCTCCGGGATGATAGCTCTGCAGGGCAAAAACAGAGCCTGAGACAGGCTGCCCGGCACTCAAGAGCCACAGCCACACTCCTCAGTGCATTCACTGTCTATGATGTTCTGTTTTCCACCACCACACACCTATCTGTTACGGCTTTCTTGCTCTTTATGTGCTATAAGAATGGATTAACAGGCAAGACAATTAGCTCCGCTTGCTTCTAGTGTCATTTTTTTTTGAAGAGCACGCAATGCTTTGTGGAAAAAGCTACTTTCAAAGGAGTGTTTAATCCATATTAGAAGTCACTGCTTTCAAAGAGAGGAGAATCATTTTACCAAAGAGCTACTGAGAAAAGTGAGGATCAACATTGAAGGTGAAAAAAGTTTGGGGAAGTTCCTGGTTAGCCTGCATGCACCGTTTACACATGCCATTCATTTCCAAAATTCCTCTTCACACAGACTGAGTCTTCCCTCCCCGAGTATACTCACCTCATGACGAAACACAAATCCAGAAATGCCAGCAACCAGCTCAGCCAGGAACACCAGGGACAGGAACATGGCATACTAAAAATGAAGTGAACGAGGAGAAAGTCACAAGGCAGGATTAAGAGGAGGGCTTTTCAGGGCTGGGAAGATAGCTCATGAGTTAAGAGCACAGACTGCTCTTGTAGAGGACCCAAGTTCAGCTCACAGCAGTAATGTCAGGCAATTCACAATTGCCCATTGTTCCGGTTCCAAGGGCATCCAATGCCTCTGGCCTCGGTGGGCACCTGTACTCGTGTGTATATACCCACCCCCACAGACACAGACACATGGATAGAGAGGTAAAAGGAGAGGGCAAGAGAGACAGACAGACGCATAGTTAAGATGGCTTCTTTAGAGTGAGCATCTTTCTGCCAGGGGCAATTTGACAAGTCCATATTATCACTAGTGCAAATTCAGAAATATAAATACTCTTGCTAGAATTTCACATGTGAATATCCTCATAGAAAACTGTCATTTTAATATGTACAAACATTTTGGGGGTACAGATGCTAAGGAGACTTCAACTGATACTGTGTCCATCAGCACAGATCAGTCAGGAGAAACAGGAAAGGGTCATGTACTCCAAAGTGTTGTCTACTTTCAACATGAAAATATTTAATTTAGAAAACTGTTTCCTCTAGAATTCTCACCGGACATTGCCCAGTCTACAAGGCTTTTCAAGCAACTTCTTAGAGGTGAGCTAGAACCTGCAAACTGAATCCTCTTTTTACCGTCTTTTTTAATGCCTGCCATCGAACCCAAGGCCGTCAGTGCTACACCACTGAGCTGCCACCCCAGCTCACTGCTCTATTTTGTAATTGTTCCAATTATTGGGAAGACTTCATTGCCTCTGCCCGCAGGTCTTCCTACTTCCAATTTCTACCCGCCAGTAGCGGTTCTGCTTTAGAAAGGGAAAGGGCCGAAGCTTAATTCTATACATTAGCCCTTTGTATGTGTGAGCATGACCAGGAAGCAATGCTGTGCAGCTAGCTGCTTTGCATTTGTGCACACTTCTCCATTTTTTTTAACCACATCTCATAGTAAATGACTACACATCCATTTGATTCAGAAGTGCCCCCTGTCATCTGTCGTTAAAGGCCAGAGTGTGTATAGCACGGTGTGCTTCCTCATTTTGCTGCCTATCTCTGAACAGATTCAGGACGATCCCGTGCCCACCAACACTGCACATCACATCCTACAAGGGATTTCTAAGCTGGTTTGAGACTGGCACAGGGCATCTTGCCAAGAAGACATTAATCGTTCATTGGAATCAATGGCCACTGCTTTGCCAATTTACCTCAGGAAGCCGGGACTCTGTTTACTGTGCCAGGCTGTGTTTGCGGTGGTTTTTCCCACAGGGAGGTTTAAAGGGTGGATTAGTTAAGAGTCTAGTGTAAAATTAAAATCAATAAATATTAAAGCCTTTTTTGTGACTTCAAGAAGGGCTACTTAAGTGTCATGTGACTTTACTGTTTTATAAAACTAACTGAGAAAGCACGTTACGCTGAGATGGACTTACCAGTTTCAGCATCCATGGGCTACCACGGCACGTAGCAAAGCATCCAAAGAGGCCAAAGACCACAATGGTGGTGCCGGTCCCAATGAGCACGTAGGGAGCATTTGTGGAGTTCTCCGCAATAAGGGAGATGTAGGTTCCCAAAGTCAGCTTTCCCCAGACTCCAACAGCCAACAGGATCGCCCCTGTGATCTGCAAAAGGGAGAGAAGAGAACATGACACTATTGCCAAAAGAGGTGAGAATGGAGATGATCTCAGTTCCTCCGCTGTTGCTATGAAAAGAGACCACAACAAAGGCAACTTAAAAAGATTTTGGGGGCTTGCAGTTCCAGAGGGAGTACATGCCCATCATGGTGGGGAGCATGGAGGCAGGTGGGGAGGCACAGTGCTGTAACAGAAGCAGTGAACCTGCATCCTGATCCACAAGTATAGGCAAAGAGGGAGAGCTAACTGGGAATGATGTGGTATTTTGCAACCTCGAAGCCCACCCCCAAGGACACACCTCTTCCAACAATGCCACGCCTCCCCATCCTTCCCAAACAGGTTCACCAACAGAGGGAGTACAAATATAGCATTCACATATATGAGCCCGTGGGGGCCATTTCCAATCAAACTACCACAGACACAGAGCAATATGGCCATACTTTAAGATCCAAGCTTCCACGAGTAAGGTGCATTTGCTGAAGGCTTCACCCTCAACATCAAAAAACGTTAGAGACCATTAGCCAAAACTTGTCACCCAGCAAATACGCTTTGATAGTATACAAATTATATCTTCCCCTTACATAGTTGTTATATTAATTGAAAATCGAGTTAATAAAGGACATTTTTTTTAAAAAGCTGCTTAAGAACATCTTAAGAGACTTCTGAGAGGCACGCCTCCAATGTGTGTGACTGAGCTAGGCGTGACCCCAGAAAAAATGCTGGCTCATTTCATCAATGGCATGTAAGGGTAGAGTCGGTTTTATGGCCATCTTCTACAACATTTTAAGAACGAGGATATTCTTCTTGTCCGTTATCATCAAAGTCTCTATAAAGAAAATATTCTAGACAGTTTTGAATCCCCATTGATGTGCCGCCTACAATACCTTATTCATTATAAAGCGCCAGAAGGGTCTGAATATCTCTTGGTATTGTTTATAATGCTATTTGTCAAATATCATCAATCATTCCAATTGAAATCTTTATAACATGCCTAAACTCTAGCCCTGTGCATTTATCAGGCCCTTACCCAAGGTAGTGGGATCAGGGCTGTGTGTTAGCCCTTACTCTCCATTCCCTGCAGACCCCAGGCCTCAGCAATTGTGGCTGGTGAAGGCACGTGTTGGTTTGTGTCCTCACCATCCCACAGTTGCTGTATCCTTTGATTCACTTGCAGCTTGATGACATATTCAGAAGTAACTGTTTTCCAATTGCTGCCACTTTTGGAACTGAGGCTTAAGTGCTTCCTTAGTTTTGTCCTAGCCTACAGTTCAATGTTCCCTATTAAAGATCTCAGATTTCTAGTCAGTCTATCCAAAATAAGTGCAAGATATGAAACTAGAGAAAAACAGCACACACACACACACACACACACACACACACACACACACGATAAATTGCTTTTTGAAAGAAAAGGCATAGGCAAAAGGGAGCCTTAACATTGTATGCTGTCGAATTAGTCTTTGTTTGAACTTTGATAAAACACATATGAGATTTGTTATGGTAACTCCCTTTGTCTTGCCCCAATAGCCTATTTTGTAGAACTATCACTGTGCATGCCAGACTTAAGTGTTACATGTGAAAAGGGTGAAGAAATAATGCAGACTCGAGGAGAAAGCATTTGATGCTAATTGTGAGGAAAGGGGCCCAGCAGAGGCTTCCTGCCAATGGGTATGAGCGGCTTCAGTAAATTCAAACCAATAATGCAGATGTTGCCGAGAGCTTCCCATCCTCTGCTGACACCTGGTGGCTATTTTTTAAAAAGCACCTTCTCTGAACAGTTCCCTTTGCCATACTCGGCCGGATAGAAATCTAACAGTATCTTTACCCAGTAGAATCAAGTATCACGTTACCAGGGGTAAAAACAGGCTGTGTTGGTAAAATAAGATGTCCACCACCAACCTTCCACCCTTAAATTAGCTACAAAGAATTCCACAGTGATTGAATTCTAAGATGTTCTAAGACAAGTGCAAGAGTGCAAGGCCTAGGTATGTCACACATGACAGCTGACATGTGGAGAGAGAGAGAAAGAGAGAGAGAGAGAGAGAGAGAGAGAGAGAGAGAGAGAGAGAGAGAGGCAGAGGCAGAGGCAGAGGCAGAGGCAGACAGATGGAGACAGACAGACAGACAGACAGACAGAGATAGAAAGAGAATGTGACAGAGACTAAGGAGGACATGTCAGAGACAGGTCTTAACTTTCCAGTACGTTATTTTGGGCACAGTTTAATACCACCAGCTGCTACTAATAGAGACTCTGAAACCAGGCCAAATAAAACTGTAATAGTAGCACTAGCAGAGGTATACTGGTGCTGGGGAGGTTAGCTCAGTCACACAGTCCAGCATGAATGAAAGTCTACGTTCAATATTTAGTACAGGAAGAAAAAAAAACCCAAAACATTAGATCAGACTGAGAAAAGCTTTGAAAAACTAGCATATGTTGCTTTAAAATTTCAATGGAAGAAAGTCATGGAGAGGTTTGGCCATATGCCACAGTGTTCCCAAAGGCTCCTGGAAGAGCCTTGCCAGGCTTCGTTTTAATCAGGAAGTAGATATTTGGGAAGCGGGCAGGAGACATTAAGTGATTCTCTTTGTTCCACTCAGGTCATTCCAGGTAATACTGGTAGGCTCCTTGCCAATCCTGCGCCATCCTGATTTTCCTCAGGAGTCCAGAGCCTTCTTGCTCTGTCAGTGCACAGACCATAGATCTGACCAACCTGCTCTAGCTGTACACTTGGTGTATCAGATTTGCATGGGAAAGAGCAAAGTCCTCATATCATCATTCCAACACCCTAACACGTAGCTTGGGAGCTCCACCTTCTAAATGAACATGCCCGATCATTTTAATGATGATCTCAGTTTATCTTCAGCATATTACCAACTAAAGGACAACTGAAGAGCAGCGATGGGGAATGAAGCCATAGAGGCCTAAGGTACAGCTAAGAGGCCTGTCCGAAGAAGCTGTATGAAATAGAAGGCTCTGCATCTAAGCACTGATCAAAAGAAACATCAAAGCCACAGTAGCCAGTTCACATTTTATGGGGAATCCGCGGCTCGACCATCGCAGAGCTTCACAGGCTGGTTTTCTTGATGACTACACACAGACATACCGTAGACTCGCCTTCCACTCCCATGCCTCTGCAACTCTGAAAAAATATAATGTGGAAAGTCTATGGCAATTATTAGCAGGTAAAATCTAGATCCCTCAGGTTTTAGATTTAAGAGGAAAAGTAGGCAAGAGAGTATTCCTGTCCTGAATTCTTAGGGGAATGTGTTTGCAGAAGGGAGACTAGAGGGTCATGTTTTCTGCAGCATCACCGACATAGTTCTGGAGAGTACCGAAAGGGTCAGGCTGGCAGAGAAACCAGAAGCCTCTGGTATCTTCTGGTTTTTTTTTAAACTCTGAGAATAGTATGTGCCTATTATATTTACAATTTTGCTTTTTTATTAGTACTTATTTGTCTATGCACCCTGTACAGTAAAATGGACTAAGAATTTTAATGTATAATGGGGTTCTAGTAGACTTGGGAAGCCACGGGAGGATAGGCAAGGAAAATGGACTCAATATTAGAGTTCCAGACTTAGGGGCTTGGAGACAGGGCTCGCGGGTTCTGTTAGTCATGTGGCCTTTGGCAAATCACCGAAGCTTTCTTGGCCTTGGTTCTCTCTCCAGTAAGATCAGGAGGCAGAAAAATGTGCACCTTCTTTGGGCCCCTTTCCTTCTGTTTTGTCTTATTCCGATGTGTTAATTTTTGTTTTATTTTATTTTATTATTCTAATCTATTAGAAGCCTCATTATTTTTACTGACAGATAGAGAGAGGGTAGATCTGGATGGGGAGGAAGATGGGGAAGAAATGGGAGGAGTAAAGGGAAGGGAAATTATAATAAGTATATATTAGGTGAGAGAACGAAACCTATTTTCAGAAAAAGAAAAAAAAATAAGTTAAGACCAAGGCAACTATTTTGTAGGTTGCTAACTTCATTTGCTGAGGACCTTCACTAACAGAGCTCTGGATATAACTTGGAGGAGTGAACTGAAAACATGGGAGAGCAAACATGGGGAGCTCATCGTGAGCTGTATGGCATGAGCTGTACCGCACGGTTCTTATTTTCATTAGGAAGCACTGGTGGCTACTTCCAAAGGTTGAAAAGCGGCTTTAGGCTTTTGACTTAACACTCCTAGAGAGTGGATCATTCTTCTTCAACTGTCCAGAAACCCTTGAAAGTAGGAACCAAGCATCCCAGAGCACAAGACTATTCAGAATGAGCTCACACCTCTGGCTTCCTTATGACCTAGATACAGAAATAGAAATCATACAGGTGAACTAGTAATTGGAGACAGCAAAGCCACTTAGAGGAGATTTTATGTACTTAGAAACCAGGACCAGCTGTAGTAGTTAAGAGTGGGAGAGGCTTAATGTTGGGGGAATTTCCTCTATGCTACCGCTCCCTCAGGAAGCTCCTAGGCTGATCACACTTGTTTTTAGAACTCTGTTAGTGCAATTTAACTCACAAAGAGGCCACATGACTATTGCAGTGTTAAAAGGCTTACAGCAATTGGAAGGGAGCAAACCTCCCCTGAAGGAAGAGTTGTAGAAGAAACCACTTCCCGGGCTCATGGAACTGACCTTGTGAGAAGTTGGTGGCCCAAACCCCACATGAGCAAGAAAAAGAGACTTAAAAAAAAAGATCTCATTAAACAAGTGCATGACCAAGAGCTACAATGATCTTAATATGCATTGAAAACTTCCCTAACCACATGTTTATCCCATTCTGTATTATTGTGTACACACCAGGGATTTAAAGAGTCATGTGAAGGAGAATAAAGCCTTTTGCTTCTTTGTAGCACCCAACGTCTCAGCCACTTCCTGTGTCTGATTTTCCAAGACAATATGTCATTCATTCTGTCCTACTATCCATTCAGCAAAACCACTGCTTTGATTCTGAGTCCAAATTTTCAACTTGACAATCAGTCACTGGTGCCTATAGTACAATGTCCCTCTGGGGCCCATAACGAGGATTTGACAAATACAGTGTGTCTTAGCAATGCTCTCCTCGTGGGCTGCATCCTTATGAGCTATCAGATGGGAATAAGCCTGAATAAACTCATCTCAACAATTATTCCATATGAATATGAATCTAATCAATAATCTGTGACAGAGTAGCATGCATGTTATGATTATGTCATTCAACACATTGTTGTTATGGGGTCTCATTATTTCCAAAAGGGATATTGTGTTTTGCATAGTTTTTTGATAGAATTATCATCTCCAACTCACAAAAATAAAACTGTATCTGAATAGATATGGTATATATATGTGTGTGTGTATATATATATATATATGTGTGTGTGTGTGTGTGTGTGTGTGTGTGTGTATATATATATATATATATATATATATATATATGAGAACCCAAACAGTAGTCAGTTACCACACTCTGTGTGACTATATATTGGGAGTGTGTTGGAGGGGGGAGCTATGTGGGATGCGAACTTCATGTCCCCTTTAAAACAAACCTAGGGCTGGGGATGAATACTTTCAGAAAAGGCTCAACTATTAAAAGAGGTTCATACAAGACAAAGGAAATACATGTGCAGGATTCCAAGCAAGATTCTCATGAAAAACAACAAAAACAACACCCCCCAAATAACAGTGAGGTAGAGTTTTCCCTTAACTCTCTCCTGAGATAACATAAGGAAGATAAAAGTGCTCTGGTGATTGAAATAAGTTTCCCTCAGCACTCATAGGTCCACATTGCACACATGTGTGATAAAACCACCAAGGAAGATGTCTAGTCCTGCAGTGGATGACAATACTTCAATAATAAATAAACACTTATGGCATCGTGATCCCACAAGATTATACTGCTGTGCCATGTGGCCTTCAAGGTTTACATATACTTGTTCTGATAATCACACTGTGTAAAATACCCAGCGATGCGTTCATTTCTCAGTATATATCCCAGTGAAGTGATGGTGTAGGCTAAGTATATTTCTCAGTATATATCCCAGTGTGGATGGTGTAGGCTAAGTTCACACATTTAGTACTCTCTCTCCCACTGGCAGGCTCCCACTCTCCTCGGTGGTAGACCCTAGTCTCTGAGTCTACCCTTGTCCCCATACTCCATTCTCAGCAAAGCAGTAAGGGAGAATCCAATGAGCCCCGTATCCAACAATCCCACTCCTCTGCTCAAGATGCTCCCATGGTGTCTCATCTTCTAGAAAAAGAGCCAACATTCTTCTCTATCTAGGAAGGGGCTGTTTGACCTGCAGCCTTCCCTGGTTAATCTTGTGACCTGCTCCTGTTTCCAGTCTCTCCAGATCTAATCTTAACCACCTTCAGGTTCCCTGCTTCATCCTCTCCACATTTGCTACCTCTTCCGTAAGATTTTTGAGATCTCCGATTTCTTCAAGTTTTTGCTCAATGAGTTCTTCCTTAACAGTCATAATTAAAACTAAAGCCTTCTCTTCAGTAAGGCTTCTGTTTGTTTGTTTGTTTGTTTGTTTGTTTGTTTGTTTGTTTTTTAAACTCTGGACTTGGGGCTGGAGAGATGGCTCAGTGGTTAAGAGTACTGGCTGCTCTTCCAGAAGTCCTGAGTTCAATTCCCAGAAATCACTCATGGTGGCTCACTACCATCTGTAACGGGATCTGATGCCCACTTCTTCACACAGGTGAACATGCAGATAGGTCACACATACACATAATTAAATCTTTTAAACAGGTTTAAACTGCTGGGCTTATCTGGAACACTATTTGATTTATTTGCTTTGTCTATATCTAGAAATGAATCTAAACTTCACAAGGGCATCATTTGATCTTATTTGTTGGTTTATTCCCCCAGCCTAAGACACAGATGCCTGCTGATAGTAGGTGCTTAATATGTACTTGTTAAATGCTGGACGATAGGCAAGTTCTGAGGCCAGGAAGTCTATTTACATGAGCACCATATTAAGGAGATCAAATATGAGGCCTGACTCCCATATTACCCATGTAGCTACATTAACACTAAAAAGAAAACAACAAAAGTCAAAAAAAATATATTAAGCCTGTTCATTTACTTCCAGCCCAGCAGAATGCTTTGTAAAATGTCCGTTTTGGGGCCACTGGGAAGACTAAATATGATAGCATGGGAATGGTTCCTTCCCACTATGGAAAAGTAATTTGAAACTCTAATATTTTTTATTCAACACAGTAACTGAAATTAATCAGCAGGAGTCCAGAGAATGGACGATGCTAGTACTAGTGAGATTTCTCTGTTCTTAAAAACCTAGTACGAGGACCCAGGGCACTATGTCAAGGGCTCCAGTATTTTAACTGCTCCATCTGCTGGATAAGCCAAAGAAATTAACCCTAGGTTATTTACAACTAAGTGGGAAAACAGAAACATAGCAACTTCTGACCCTCGATCCTCTATGTAGTTTTCAGCCTGTCTCTAGGACTTACTTTCTTTCTCCTAATCCCTTTACTCACAGAGTCACAGTTTCATAAGAAAAACTCAGAAGCCAGTGTGATCCACCTTGGTACCGCTATATCATGACAGAACCTTGAGAACTTGACGGCCACCATGAAAAATTAAAATCTGTAGGCATGGACTGTGACCCACTTATTTTAAAACACATACATCTCTAAAAATATAAAAATATATTCCATTTCAAACTATGTATACTTCAATTTCTTAATAGACAGGTCAAGGAATATGCGTCCAGTTGTATATGTGGGGATAAACTAGAGATGGTAAACATGTCATGGAGCAGGCAGGCACAGCCCTATGGAATAATCAGCCTGAAGATCCACACCAGTTTGACATATAAACAAAAAACACAGTGTGGTGAGTACTGTTTTTCATCAACCATATTTGAGGAAGGAAAAAAAAAACCCAAACATCTTAAACTAAAGTACTCTGCTTCGAGCCCTAAGAAGAAAAAGAGGGTATCATAGCTGAAATCATAGAAAGCAATTCCTTTGCAGAACTACCCTACTTTCAAGGAAGTTCCGACCCAAAGTGATGGTTGGGTAGCATTAAGGCTCCTCATCCTAAGTTCTAGAGTGGAATCTGATAGGTTTCCCAACTAATGGCACACAACCTAAAAACACAGTTACAGAGTATATGTGTGACAAATGCTATTCATTGCGCAGTCTGTGTTTCTGCTATGCTTCATCCCACACATTCTCCATCTCTGTCTTACAGGTGGGAACCCGAAGCATCAGGGTCAACAACTTGCTCAAACTCATGGAGCTAATAAATAGCACACCCTAGAGTCAAGTTCATTGTCCCAACTGGAGGCAGTTTTCCAAGCCGTTATGACACTCTGCTTGCTGTAGCCAGCTAAGGAAAACCAGGCAGTCTAGAGAGCTAAGTTCTTCTACACGCAATGTTGCCCAGACAACCACTCTCCCATAGCTAAGTAAGAGCCATGAAAGGAAGGTTTTCCTGAGAGTGAGGTACGTGGAAGGTAGCAACCCTGAACCATTTCCCATAGAGTTTTCTTAGGTAGATTTTGTCAATACTGGGAAAGAAGGGCAGAGTTGGGAGACAGCGTCTCCAGACTGACTCTATGAGAACTTACCAGGTGCCTTCCCTTTTCCTTGGGCATTCTCCTCTATAGGGAATGCCCATAGATGAGCAGAGTTGTATTCTAGAATACTGTTTATATATTACTTGTTCAACTGCAACTGCGCTTCTTTGGGGAACACTAATTATACATAATGGCTGTGTTTCGGTACCAGCAGTCAAGTCAATATTTAAAGACAGCATTAGGGAAAGCTAGAGTGAAACAGACTTTCTAGCTCAATATGAAGTTTTAAAATAATAAGCATTGCCCAGAATTGTGTAGGTTGCCTTGAGAGGTATTATTAACAGAAGGCAAACAGCCATCCGGTGTCTTCACAGAGCCTACAGAGGCAAGAGTCCAGGCTGAAATACACAGATTCTCAGAATCTCTTGTCATTCTTCGTAGCATCCAGGAAGCCTTATGATTTCCCCCCAATTATCTCCCTCCCTGCATTTTCATACATGAATGATCAGGAATGGTAGCAATGGAAGAACCCCCGAGAGCATTTTCTCAGGCCCAGAGTTTCATTGCCTTCAAAATCCCAGAGGAAATGATATGCCACATAATTCTGTCACATGAAGACCAAGAGAAATACCTCCTTAGTGTAATAAGGTTGCAACTAAAATGAGTCCTGTTCTGCACTTGAAGGAACATTTGCCCCGTTATCTTAAAACCTCCATGTTCCCTAGGCAAATACGCTCTTTTGCATTTCTCGGCTATAGTCAGAAATCAGCCAAGTTGGTTAAAGTTAAGATTTCAAAAGCTATAGAGGTAACATGCATAACTTTAACATATATAAAAGGACTCTAATTTTTAAAAACCTGATATATATATATATATATATATATATATATATATATATATACACTGAACTATATATATATATATATATATATATACACTGAACTAATTAGAGGACTCCTATGAATTAGAGTCTATTTCATAGAGATCCATTCCTTTAAAACAGCTATCTGGTTCTACAGATGCGTATGAAGCAAACCCAGCCATAGTTTTCCTGATCGATAACCGAGTTGCCAAGCTTGCTCCTACAGATTGCCTGCTGCTTCCTTCCTTCAAACATCAGTAAACTCTGTAACAAAGTAACAAAGATAATAGTCCCCTCTGAACATGCTTACGGTTTTCTATCTATCTCTCATGGATGGTTCTGAAACTTTATGAGTGTATTGTTTACATTCTCAGTTATCTTCTTTTGATATTGAAACACCATTAGTAAGTGGCTTTTATTGCAAGTAGTTTGTACTCAGGAAAAGAAATTCCACTCTGTCTCCTAGGTTGCTCAAAGGCTGTGGAATGGAATATAAATGGGCCATATGGCCCGAGAGGTTTGTGTTTGTGTGTGTGGTGGTGGTGGTGGGGGTTGCTGGAGAGACATGAAAGTCAAGTGTGGCCTAAGTATTAAAAGCTATTGCTACTAATTTTATGTTTTGGTTTACAAAATACAATGTCTACTGTGGTCTTAGGCAAATCAGTAATTCAGAAATATACAATGTAGTGATTGGGTCCCTGACCTAGAGGCCACTGATGTAAATATCTTCTCCCCAACGAGACGCTATGAGTAATTTTTTTTAGAATTCTCTGCTAAAAGTAGGACTCTTTCTCTTGTGGTGGTGTTAGCTGAAGAGACTGCTCTACTGACTGCTCTGTAGAAAGACATGCATGATTGTACTATATGCAATGTAATGGCCAAGCGCATACATCCCCAAGTACAAGGAAGTCACTGAATCTTACCAAATCTTCTTAATCAAAACCAAGAGCCCACCAAAGTTGGGGTAACTACGGCACAGGGCTGTATTGTTTCCCTGGTACAGCGGGAGAGAGGCCCCAGAGCCCTGCGGCTGGTATTTTCACTGAGCCATTCCCTATGCAGTATGTCGTTCATTGTTCATGCATTAAGCTATAGGAAATAAAAGTCGTATAAGCTACCTTGACCAAAGGGAGGGATTCCTGGGGAACACAAACAACTATCTGGTGGGGACGCAGAAGCAGAGACAAACCAGAGGAGTCATCTTCCACTGTAAGGGTCTAGACCCTGCATGATTTGCTTGTTTGTCTGATCATCCATTCATTTGTATGTGTGTGTTTGTATATGTATGTGTGTGTTTGTATAATGTGCATGAACGTGTGTCAGATGACGACTGTGTGAAGTTCTTCTTTCATCTTTATATGGTTTCTGGGGATTCGAACTCAGGTCTTAAGGCTTCTATAACAAGTACCTTTTGCAGGTTCCCTGTTCTTATATTTCTGACATCTTCTTCCCTATCTGTACAGGTAATCTTTCTATACACAACATCAAAAGTCTCTGATTAGATCGCCTCCAAATCTAAATATTCAACAGAGAGCAATGAGTGACTTTGGACAGTATGTGAAATCCAGAGGGCCCCTGGATTGAAATCTGAGGACCCGTCTCAAATCAGGTCACTTCTTTGGAGCCACAAACTATGATAAGGGCAGAACTTTACCCTAAGACACTTCCATACCTCTAAGTGCCAGGAAAACAGTGGCTCAGAAAATGCTGTGATCAAGGCAATTTATGAATGCCTGCTACCACGAAAATTTCCTCCTGGAACACAAGACAAGGCGTATGAAGCCGTATAGGTGTTCAGCTTGACTTGAAATAACCTGCAGTCTATGTAGCACTAGAGAAAATTCCAGGATCAAACCAAACCTGCAGAAACCTTTGTTCTGAAGACTCCAGGAAACCCCTAATCAGATATCTAGGATCAACCTGCAGGGTAGGAAGCCTGGCTTGTTAACCAGGGTGAGTGAGGGAAGATATAGCACAGGGAACTCCTAAAAGACCAAACCATTGCTCACTTAGTCCCTTCCAAAGCAGGGCTAGGGCCCTTGACTAGCTATATGAGGCTCTATGCAGAATGATCACAAATAAATCAAAACGCATTAAAATAACTGCTTGGTTCCCAAGTGCACCATACTCTATGTACCATTTAATGAAGGTCTCTCTTAAATAATCCATCAGCATTGGTAGGATTCGAAGGACACCCTCTAACTCACAGCCACTGTCTCACATCTAGCTCTATACCACCCATTTCAGACTTGCAAGTTCCGCCCACAGTTACTGCCACTTCTGGAGCACATGAGAACAAGGGCCTGGCTAATAGGAGAGGTAAGACTATTGCATAGGGGCTGAAGACATGGCTCAAAAAGTAAAAAAACACTCGCTACTCTTGCAGAGGGTCTGGCTTTCTGTTCCTAACACCCATATCGGTGACTCACAACAACCTGTAAGTCTGGGTCCAGGGGACTGACACTTTTTTCTGGCTTCCATCAGCCTCTGGCACTCAAAATGATTCATAGAACTACGTACCAGCAAAATAACCATACATACATAAACAAACAGATACATAAATACTTTTAAAAGAACATAGAGCACACAGAAAGATGCCACATTATGCACAATCTGTTACTGTATTCATTTGGGAAGTCAAAAGGGCCTACTGCCAAGCAGATACAGTCATTACTCAGGGGACTCAGTTCCAGCAAGCTCATGGAAACTAAGTTTCCTATGTTCAAGTTTCTTATATTTAAGGTGTATTTTCCTCTCATAATCCCTACAGTTTGTCCTGGATCCCTTGAAACTTCCTTATATTACCTATACAAGTTCCTATAATGAAAAGGCTCTGCCAACAGCTATTATTCTGTTATTGTTGGTGACATAACGATGAAGCAAAAGGTCTGCATGCATGCAAGGGGAGATGTCATGAAGCCCCAGAATGGGAGTGCAGAAACACTAATACACGGTCACTGACAGCAGGAGAAAAAGAGTGGCACTAAAGAGATCTTGTAGCATCTGTACTTGGTACAGTCTTTTTCTCACAAAATTCCACTTCTCACAACAAGCCTCCATGAAGCCCACATAATTACCATGCCTGGTTGTAAGACAGAGAAGTGAACTCAGATAAAATTAAGTGTAACCTCAAGGCCCCCAGTCTCTAAGGGGCTAAGAATAAAAAGGCAATACTCTAACTCCTAGGCCATGTCCTCTGGACTACACCATGCTGGGAATATGCATAAATTCATTTTGCTTACTTTAACTTACTGAATTTTGTATATCTGATTTTCACTGATCTGCTTTTCTCTAAGGGGTTAGCTCCTTGGAGCAATGAGCTTATTAACATCATCATTCTCTAAAAATATATGGATCGAGTCTACAAACTACTGCATTCCATTGGGTATAATTTCCACTGGGTCTAACATTAGTATTACAGACTATCCAGTAATCAAACTATAGTACAAAAACTAATAATTAAAGGGTTAAAATAAATTCTATTACATTACCATAACTATGTCACTTTGTGGACTGTAGTTTAAACTTGTTACAGCTCCACGAAGGTCAATCTGGTCCTCTTAATAGCATGCGATCAGCTGAAGTTAGGCACTGAATCTTTTTATATTTCCAGGGGCACAAAGCCTGGTGTCTTCCATATAATACATAATAAATGCTTGTTTTGTACTATATACTTGATATATTCTAGTAAGGGTGTCAAGAAGACAGTTTAATAGCATAGACAAAAAAGAATTTCTATAAAAGTCAGAGTGGTTTATGTGTTAATGGTGTAGGCTCTTCCCCTTAATCCAAGTACAGGAATCATTTACATAGCTTAACTTAGGGCAGTGCAACCAACAAAAGCCCCTTTTCAGAATATATTTGAGCACATCAGGAAGAATGTGCTGTTTTTTACATGGATACCCTTCCTCAGTATCATAGCAAGTATATTTGTAGGTAGCGAGGAGTTCTCTCAGCTATGATGTAGGCCTCCTCTGCACGGCTCTGTTCTCTCAGCAGCACAGATGGCTTTCAGGTTGAGTTAAAGAGGCTTGGGAGCCCGTTTCTCCCTAAGTAGAACACTAGGGAATGTGAGCACTGAGCACGGCGTGGAACTGGAAACAGAGAAAACAACCTGCTCTCCTGTGGCCACCAATACCCAGCAGCACAAAGACACAAACATTCCAGAAGTAATGGAAAGGCAGTAAAGCAACACCAGCTCTCACTCTGGCTCTTAAAAGCTGAGAGTTGAACCACACCTCATGATCCCTTGGCCATATGGTAAAATTTGAAATTCAGAATCAGTTCACTCCATGGAAATGCATATATTTAGAGCATCTACATCGTACAGTATGCCCTTGAACCTAGAAACCAGAGCTTTTTTTTTTTGAAACCAGAGCTTTTAATTTCCGAATTTGTCCTTTTGGCAAGCACATCATGGCTCCAATCCACCTTGAATTGATTTAGAACTTTAGACGTTTTTCCCAAACAAGGAACACACTTTTCCTAATGATATCCACCTCTGCCGTGTCCTTTAGAACATCTCCAGTTTTCACAGCTAACCATCCCTCCACATCTTTCCATTTGATTACACTGACACCCAGGAAGGCCCAAAACAATGCAGCATCATTGTAAGACCTCGGAGCTAACATACTATATATTTGAGCC
Organism: Rattus rattus; assembly: GCF_011064425.1. Taxonomy (NCBI): domain Eukaryota; kingdom Metazoa; phylum Chordata; class Mammalia; order Rodentia; family Muridae; genus Rattus; species Rattus rattus. The sequence goes on from NC_046172.1 coordinate 10,714,548, forward strand.
ATACATCCTCACAGTGTACTGAGCAAAGTCATTGCCATATCCCACCTGTCACACAATTATGCAGCTTTTCCTTTCATGGGTGAATATGGAAGACAAAAGGTAGTACAGCAGAAGCTCTGGGTCATTGCTTCTGCATTTATTTTGAGGTGACTTTCCTCAATGTTAACATTGGTTTTACAGCTTTGTTAGAAACCACACCAACTGTTACTAATGAAAAACCGAATATGAAGTCTGTTCGAACACCAGAAGTGAGGAATTTTCCAGGCCAGTAACTCATTAGCAGGGACTAGCAAGGAGTATATCAGCTTAAATATAAGGAAGGCAGACACAAAACCAACCGTCATAGTCCTGTTAGTTCACAGGACACATGTGCAAGCTAGCTCAGCGTTAGTATTTTCTATGACTGCTGAGTGGTTTAGCTGGATGTAACCTGCTGAACCACGCAGCAGGCACTGAGGTTTGGTAAACAGGAAATTTTAAATGGACCTGTGGCTTTACTAGTAGACTATGGACACAACTTGAGCATTTCGGAATATTGCCACAGCTATGCCTCCTACTAAGAATCTGTACCATCTGAGTTCCTTCATATTTAATTACTTCTTTAGCAAAGTCTTTATACAGTTAGGTATCTCAAGAGTTATGGATCCAGATGTCTGTTCTAGATTTCATGGAAAATAAAGCCTCCTGTTTTGCAGCTAGAGAATGCTGAAGCCTCATTTCTGCATCATTTCTAGCTCAGTCCCAAAGAAAGCTTGCTAGCAGTTCTTTTTAATCAGTGACAGTTAGTTGTCTTCAAAACGAGCTCTTAGAAAGGCAATGGAGTTGGTCAGGGTCTTCATTTGCAAGCTAGCCTTAGGATCAAGCACCAACCTGATGGTGTGAATGAGAGGATTAAATGGATACACCTCAAATATTCAAAATATTTCATAAATCAGAAGCTTCGGACTGATGTCAGGCACCATCAGCAGCTAGTCAAATCCTTCAAATTTTACATATGAGAAGACTGGGGTCCAGAGAAGCAAAGACCTTGCCCAAGATAACACAGTGAGTTAGAGACACTGACAAAACCAAAACCCAAGCCTTTCATGAATCCACACAGATTTCATCAAAATGACACCTTCAAGTTTCCAGGTGCCTTGCATTAGAAAGTCTCTGAGTTGCTTGCACAGATTTATCAAGACCGTAGTCTTGATACATATTTATAATAAGTAAAATAATCGGAAATTCAAATTTTATTAAGGAAATGCAGAAGATAGAAATCAAAAATGAAATGTGAAATAGTTGAAAAATAAACTAGAGTATGTTGCTTGAAGATTTATTTTCATAGTAGTGTGTCTTCTCCTATTCCCAATTACTATGTGGTGTTCATACAAGGTTGAGATGAAGATTTAATGTCAGAAAATACCATCAGCACAACCATGCTGGCTAATTCTTAAGCACAAGGTCAGCAGCATCAATTACTGTCAACAGAATATCCCTCCAAACAGACAGCTGAAAAAAAATTTAGCTCATAGTCTACTCTATTGAATTAAACTCTCTCCATGCAGCATAGTTTACAGAAATCAGTGGACTCTGGAAAATATATGGATTGGGGGTGGGAGTTGGTTTCTGCTAAATTTTCACATACATTGGAACTAACTGTCCCATCTCAAGAATAACACTTAATCACATCAGAGCCAGAGAAGCACAAACACCTATTAGCTGACTCCCATGAATCCCAGTTGGACTTTTGCAGCAAAGATACTATCCTTAGTGTGAGCATGCCAATCAGAGGTAGAGAGCAGTTGCACAACATACACAAAACACGGTGTCCCATGTCTAGAAACACACACACACACACACACACACACACACACACACACACACACAAACACACACCCAATTAACACCACCATCATCACCACCACCATCATCATCATCCTTCTTATCTTTCATTTCTATCATTTCTCATTCTTTACCACCATAGGAAAATGGGTATAAATTCCCAGATTGCTTCAGTTATCTTAATTATGGCTTTGTCTCCTTGTAAAGAATCCTCTTCCTTTCATATCTAGTTTCCTATGAAGCAATTTTGCTTTCCTGAACAGAACAGAGGATGTTCTAGTTTGTTACAGGCCAAATTTCAATTTCATGTTATAATATTAAATATTTTTGGAGTCTTATCAAAGACTACAGAGACACATAGCTTTCATGACCCTTTTTTGTTATACTGAAACTTTAATAATTATTTGACTATGTATTTGCTTATTATATAGTTCCCCTAAACTGAAATAATAACTATTCTACTAATGCTTTAAAGTTTAACTAGGGTCATATTTTCTCCCAGGATTTAAATACCCTACACTTAAATCTGATATCACGACAATATCCAAACAGCTGCAGACTCCTCCCCAGCCATGTGCCCCTTGTCTTTGTTGATCTAGGCATGAAACAGTGGAAGGTGGAACTAACCTCTGATCAGTCCCTGTCAGAGAACCGAACTTACTGAGAAGCCAATTATTTTATTAATAGCCATTGGTGGATGGGATGGCATTTAGCCTGCCATGACAGATATTTTTGACTTTCCCAATTAATCATGGTCACCATGAATGCTAAGCTTAGTCTTGAGATGTCCTAGCCATAGCTGTCTCACATGACAGCACATGCAAAGTCAACATGTGTACCCTTTAACCTAGGGGAATCACTGCAGAGAGAGTCATAGATGAACTGAAGACCTGCTCTTGCGACACACTTCTGCACCCCAAATACCACATAGACAGCATGAAAAGTAGCCAATGTAAATGCTCTTTTATTTGTATATTTTGTTTTCTGACTCTGTAATTTTACAGTCTATGTCAGAGAAAGAGAGAGGGAGAGGGAGAGAGAAGAGAGCAGCGTGGAATTGAGTAAGTGCAGATTTGGGGGAGATTTGGGAGAGGGGAAACAGGGATAAGAATATATTTTATATTTTTTTCAATGAAAAAGAAAAAGGAGAACTTTTTCTACCTGAAAGAGGCCACTATCTCGCAGTTTGTAATGGAAACTGAGCAAGCCATAGTAGCATGAGGCTGGACAGTGGAGACAGTTCCCAATGTGGAGATGAGACAAGAGCTTCCTAGCGTACATGGAGAGGTCACGGAGTAAGGCATTTCTTTTTTCTTGGCTGCTATCTACTCCCTCCCTTTAATCTGACCTTGGCCACTTCTTTGCTGTGATCTTAGCTAACATTGCTGATTCAACCTTCAATCTGTAAAACGAAGAGGCTATTTGCTCTGTGGGGGACATCATTGGGGGGGCATCCTAAAGTTTACCCAAACTCAAAACATAATAGGACCAGAAGGTGACATAAGAGGGAAAAACAAAAGAAATGAAGCAGGGAGGGGATGAGAAAGGATGGGTTCTTCTTTATCCAGCATAGCATTGGAAAACATCTTGACCAGGGTCCTACTTCTCCCAGGGATGTTCAGAAGTCAGCTGCTTCATGATTTTTCTTTTTGGTGTGTGTGTAAGGCTGATTTTGGACTCACCTCCTCAATCACCTCTGGTAACATCACTTTGAAGGTAAAGATAAGAGAGAGTTTGGGCTCATCAAGGTCAAGGGAGCTGGCATTCCTTATGTCACATTTGAGTTGGTTCCTCAACTACAAACAAACATCAGCAAAGACAAACTTTCACTTGCAGGAGTCTACAGCCTCCCTTCAGAATGGCAGCAGGAAGAAATACTTGTGGTACTGTACTCAGAGCATCAGTCACACTATAGACAGATCTGAGCTCTCCCACTGGAGGGTTATGCAGTAGTCTCTATAGTAAACAATTTACAAACAGATTTCCTCAAAGAAACACTAAGTCCATCTGTCATGAATCCTTCACATGTAACCTTCCTCATTTAATGTATCCATTAAAAAGAACCTATGTATAACTCAGGAGCAGCTGAATTATGAACATCCATTTAAAAGCTGGGCATGGGAGTGTGCATGTTTAACCTTAGTTCTGAAGGATGGAGACGGGCAGATTCTGTGGTTCAATGACAAGACAGTATAGCCAAAGCTATGAGCTCTACATTCAGTGTGAGACCCTGTCTAAAAACAGAAGGTGGAGAAGGGATTAAAGACCAGTCTCTGGCCTCCACATGTACCCACATAGGCAGTGTATTCCCACATGATACACAGGCACAACACACACACACACACACACACACACACACACACACACACACATATTCACCAGAAAAAAAAAATCCAGCTTTTAACTGATTCTCTAACCTAAGCCACTAGTCCCAGCAGATGATTTTTAATAGACAGCTGAAGTTATTTTTCTATGTACAATAGGGAGCTCCTTCTATCTTCTAAACCCTGAAAATAAAAGGGACCACGCCCATTTCCTGAAATCCTTGCTTTAAATACTTGTATTCTACAGCGAAGCTGAAAATGACAAATACGCTTACAAACTTTTCTCAGTAGCCAGGAATTAATATAAAACCAATTTGTCTTAACTCAAGAATCCCTTAGATCTGGCTTATAACATGCAAAATGGCCATAATTTCCTCTGTTCTTGATGATTTAGCAGCAGCCTAGTCCAGACAATTAAGGAAGGTTCCACATAATTGACACTTTGATGATCAAGATCTAGACCAATGGTAAAATCAAACTGCTAGGCAAAGGAGACAGTTTGGTCTTTCAGGCTTCACTGTGAACCACATAAGAACTAAGGTTTATCTGGATATGTTGACATGAGTCTGTGATCCAAGCATTCAGGAAGCTAAGGCAGTGAGATCACTATGTGTTTTGGATCAGCCTGTCACACTAGGCAATGCCAGGCCAGCCTAGACTATATTGTGTGAGATGCTGGCTTAGAAAAAACAAAAACAAAAAAGAAATAAAGATTTATATTGTTTCTCTTAATATATACACATGTACTTAATGGTTTCTTAAACCCACACTTAGCTTCACTATGAGTATGTATACATTTTCTATTTTATGTATTTCAATGTTTAATGGTTGTTTGTGGATCACTTGAACCATCTCAGTTTCCCTCTGTCTGACAAACCTTCTTATGTTAGCGTTTGGGTTTGTACCTGTATTTCCAGAGGCAAAGAAAGTAAATCAATATAAGTTCAATTAAGAGAAAGCAAAGAGTGGCTGGAGAGATGGTTCAGCAGTTAAGAGCACTGACTGTTCTTGCAGAGGACCAGAGTTCAAATCCCAGCATCCACATGGTGTCTCGCAACCATCTGTACTGGGATCTGATGCTCTCTTCTGGTGTGTCTGAAGACAGCTACAGTGTACTCATACATAAAAATATTAAAGCACTAGGGAGGCTGAAGAAGGTAGATTCCAAAATCCAAGCTAGTCAGAGAAACATAAAGAGATCCTGGGCTACTTAAAAAGAGGTTATTTCAAATGAAAAAGGAAACGATGGAAGAAAGATGAAAGGCTGTGACGTTTTCGCTTTTTTGAAAGTTAATGAAGAAGGTAGAGTTTACGGTTGCTCTTGGTTCTTTCCCCTTCACATACTTGATCATCCTTCTGCAGTAGGAAAAGCAAATTCTCACCAGCACCGTTCGATAAATATGTGGTAGGTACTGGGGCTTCTCTAGTGATTCCTAGTCTGCTTTAAGAGCTAGACAACCCTCTTGGGTCTGGGGCAATCCATTACCTCAGGACAGACTGGTAGCATATTGTAACACTGACACATTCTTTGCTACAGAATAAGCAAAATTATCACTTTTCATCACTCAAGTGCCACACATGGGAAACCCAAGTATATTTTAGACACTTCACCACACACACTATCAATGGGAACTTACTGTGTTGCTGGCCACCTGGGTTGCATAGCACTGCAGTCCAGGGAAAATAAAGTCTTTGCAAGTAGGAGAAAACTGTTGGCAGCCACCCATGCTGGCAAACTGCTGTGTGCATATGCACACAGAAAGATTTCCTATCAGCAGGGGCTTCCTGTCTCCTGAGGAAAGATGCTGTGTTTTCAGAGGCAGCAGGAGACTTCAGCATCCTCACCAATCACTAAGTAACATATGAAGGAAGAAAGGCCCTATGGATCTGGCTCCCTCCCGGGAATGTGGTATTGAACTGTAGCAATAGCTGGCAGGGTATGTCTAAGTGTCAGACCAAGGACATCAAATTATCTATCACTTAGAATAAACCAGCCTTAAGCATATAAACCAGACACAAACTGGAAGAAGTCTTAAAAGGAAGCAAACATTGCCAGGGGTCACAAGATTAAAGTGACTTTTCAGTCACTGTATTCAAAAGAGTACATAGGTCACATGAAATTGAAACAACACTTCTGGAATTTTACAGGAAGAAGATTGGCCCATCAGAACACCCAAAGGCCAGTTTTCAAGATGCCAAAATGCAGCAGTAAGCTGAAATCCTAGCCAGACACAGGAACTTCCAGTGTAGCAGGGTAAGGAAACACCTTCCAGAAAGTCAGGAGAAAACAATGAGCCTGGATTATTAAGGTGCTATTTCTTAAAGCCACAGGATTTGTAGTATCTTGGCTATCTGCCCTGCATCTTTTCAACAGCACTATAGTTCTAATGGAAAAGCCCAGGGGGGTGGGGGTGGGGCAAATGCTTGCCAATTCACTGACCCTGAGTCTGTGACCTACTTACATTTCCATAAAGAAAGGGAGGGAAAAAGGACAGAATGACAGTCAACCCTAATTACTGAGCATAAATAAATTTATTGATGCTGCTATTAGGGCATTTAAAAAGTACTGTCTAACCATGAATAACAAAATCCTTTGCTAGAAAGGAGATGGTTGCAACGAACTTTACAGTGTGGGCTTCATAAAAGGAGGCCTACATTGCATCTCTGAAATTCCTAATGCAGAGTCCATGATGACCAAAGGAGCCCACATGGCTGCCGTAATAGTTGTACAGACAGAGCTGCAGTACAGTCTCACTGTACAGCTGGCTGGTGTGGAAACTAGGGCAACTGGCCTATTCTCTGTCTCAATGTCCTCATCTATTAAATGATGATAGCATTACTGCAATTACCGTGACTCACATAGCTGTATTGACAAGTAAATGAGGCTCGCACTCCATGGTAAATATTCAGGTACTTTGAGGCATATAGTAAACATTTGAGAGATAGTGTTATCATTATTCCTTTAGATAATTATAAAGTGAGCTTTATTTTCATCAATCAATAAATATTTCATTTATTTCTGGAAACAAAATAGCATCAGTATTCATCAATAGAGATAGGGAAGAGTGTCTATTTCTTAAGAAATGTCACCCAGTGTCTTCCTCATCTTCCTTAGGAAATGAAACTATAACAGAAGGTCCCATATGGCACCGCCTCTGTCCCCCAAAGTCTTACCAGCACTTCACAGAAAAACAATTTCCTAATACTTTCTTCCCTTGGAGTTTCCCTGGCCTCTTCTAGAATCCTTTGCTCCTAAGCTAACGTGGACAATGCAAACACGATCACGGCGTGTTTTGTTTAGAATGTATCTAAAACCAGTTTCGGAATGGATTGGCTGGCCTTTCTCGTGCCTAAACCTCAGAATTCCAGTTGAAGATGTAATCTATTTCTCTGAAGGGAAGTCATAAGTCACAGATGTGCCCTCCAATACACAGCTGTGTAAGGACAAGGACAGGAAGGACAATCTGAAGCAGTAGCACTCAAGGTCACTGCCTGAAGTTCAGCATGAACTCAGAAGCAGACCTTTGGCCTCTTCCTGGAGTGTCCCATCCTGCTTCCCTGTTGCTTTTGCTCTAGATGAATGTCCCCACTTTACGCTTTGCAGGGAGCTCATTTCCTGGTTCCCACTTGGCCATGGCTTACCAGTCTTGGCACTCAAGCAGCAGTTTAGGACTGGCAGTTTGATGAGGTTCAAGTGCTGGTTTTTGTACCTCTGAATCTCTATGCTCGTGTTCATAGACGCTGGCAAAGAATTCTTTAAGAGAAAACCACCGGGTGCTACAGTGAACTGGGTCAAAGTGAAGTTCCTCACAAGAAGGAAAAAAATGGGCACGATCAAAGCACAAAATGTTCATGTATGGGAATATCACAGTGAAGTCCATTAATTGGCAAAATTAATACGTTAATTGTAATAAAATACCCACTAAAATAATGCAATAAGAAAACGACATTAGTAGATCAGTACAGACTGAGGAACAGAGTATAAGTGGTCGTAAGCAGGGGTCTGAGAGAAGTCTCAACAGTTCAAAGCTCTGTTCTTGCAGCAGATACCTGGGCTCAGTTTCCAGCACCCATATGGCTGCTAACCATCATCTGTACTTCCGGTTCCAGAAGATCCAGTGCCCTCTTCTGCATGCATATGGAGAACAAGCACATATGCAGGAAAAATACCCACGCACATAAAATAAAAATACATAAATATTTTTAAAAATTAATATTATCTATAACTATTAAATTTTCTCATTATGATCTACTTTATCCAAACTGAGGAAACCCTTAAAATTTTAATAGGCAAATATAATTTCAGAAGTCATAAATTTCATAACCCAATGAAAAGTTCTTGGTAATATAGCCAAAACATCAAGAATTTCAATTCTGTAACAAGTAAAGGTCAAACACAGTGCCGCTTTGTGAACGTCTGCATTGAAGGAAATGGTAATGATTCAGTTACCATGTTAAGCTTCCCTGAAGAAGTAGCTATCACTGTGCCAGTCAACACTGTAATATCAACATGGCGTTTGGAAGTAACAAGAATTTTACTGAGAGAAATAGATATATCATCAAAACTTCTATATAATACAACCTGTGTGAGAGCATTAGGTTTGTGGTCCTTTCTCATTTTTATTAGTGCTTATAACTCTTTTTGGATCTTTTAAGGCCAAATTCAGGCACTGCATACCTTTCTAAGACCTTGTCAAAATTTGGGGACACAATGACTACTACATGGTTATTGAATAGTAAGTCCCTAAACACTGATGTAAATATTTCCCCCAACAAATACTTTAATGTCACTTATCTTCAACTTCTTGAAACGCTCTAAAGGTTTATGCTCTAAGTGTGAATAGACACATTGCGCTTTGTTCTGCTCTGCAAGACTGAGACTGAAAAGACTGCCACTTCAAGATACAGGAAATAAATCTGTGACATTCTTCCTCAAGACGACTAATGATGGTGTGCTCCCGATATCTGGAGGTTGGATGCTAGGAACTGGCAAAGGAGACTTCCACAGGTAAGAAGTAGACAAGGTAGCCTTGGCTAGCACTCTATGGCTACGGGTCATGCTTAAGTTTACAGTCTTAAAGATCTCCTTTCTTCCTCTTTTCCAGTCATTAGTTTTGATCATATTCTTGAGTACTACAACAGCACGTACATCCTTGAACACTTAAGCCTTACAGGGTTCCCTCCCTGCCAACAGCCACTCTGTAGATCCTTAGGCAGGTTGCACTTGGTAGAGATATGTCCCTGTTGTTGTAATGAGAGTAAATGACAGATGATGGCATTCAATCCGAACTGAAACAAACTTCTTCAATTTCTCCCCAAATAAATGAAACGTCACAAGGCTAGCCTCTTCAGATCCTCCTCTTTGTCCGCCACCAGGCAGGTAAAAGTGAAATCCTGAAGGTGGAATGTTTCACCAGACTTAGTGGTTGTAATTAACTCTGTTTCTTCTTCTTAACACAATTCTCTCCCCGCCTGGCTCAAATCTCAACACAGTTATTGCTTAGAAATAATTTATTCTGAAAAAGTCAACTAGACATGGCTTGTTGGAGCTGTTAAATAGAGAAGGTGAATTTTAGACAAAGTGAACAAAACATGCACTGACCAAGAGTCCTATAGCTCACTGCAGATTTGTTTTACCATCACTGCAACAATATACACAATGCTGCTTAACGGCTGGGGCAGCTTTAGCATGCAGTGCTCTTGAACCTTCAAAAACATTAGCACAATTAGAAGATGAATAGTTTACACTGATTAATGAAGTTCTAAATTTAGAACCAATCCCCTAAAGGATGTCCTCTAGATAACGCATCTTCACCATACTTTACTATGGGGCAGGCCATAAGAGCTAGTAACATAAATAGATTTGTGTGTGTGTGTGTGTGTGTGTGTGTGTGTGTGTGTGTGTGTGTGTGTGTGTGTGTGTGTGCGTGTGTTAGGAAAGCAAAAGGGTGACTATTTAGGAAGGAGAAGGCATTGGGGGTCAAGAAAGGCCACATGAGGAGATATATCTGATCAAAAGAACATGATATTTACATATCATGCATGCTACACAGAAGCCCATTTTTTTCTACAGTGAATTTGTGCTAATAGAAAACGATAGAGAAATAAAACCACAATTTAGATAGCTGACAAACAAACAAAAGTGTCAAGTGGAAAGATGTGTACTTCAAGTTTGATTGAATAAAAAAGATTAGTGCAATATATTTAAAACCAGTTCATCGTTTACAAATTATATCCATAATTAATTGATCATTTACTATCTAATGTAAGAAGAAAAGCATCTGTTCTTCCTCTTTTCCCAAAAGAAGTTTCTGAGTGGGTAGGACCAGCAAAAAGGCGAGGGTTTGAGATCATTCCTGTTCTTGGTGCTCTATGTCCGCTCTCCCTGGGCACAGGGTAACATCGGCTCTACTCATTTGTCATCACAGATGGGACAGTGCTGTGCCATTTTGTGACTCTGTCACAGGAGTCTTCTCTAGGTATTTCAGATATAAAAGGAGATCATCTGGAAAGCCCTTTGGGTATTGGTGGTGCACACCTGTAATCCCACTCAGCACTAGGGAACCTAGGGTATTTGAAGACAGCCTGGGCTACATGAGATGCCTAGTCTCAAACAAATAGAAAAGAAACCAAAAAAACCAAACCATAAACATACAAACAAAACAAACAAAAAGAGAAATTGCTAAATGGAAGGGATAAGAGGAAGAGGATGGAAGAGCATGCTAGCTCTGTAAATCACCTAATGGCATACAGTAAATTAAACATAATCATAGCAGGGGATAGCAAAGTAACTCGATATACATATTTGGTCCTCATTTGTATGCTCGCATTTTATGATATTATCGCAAGAATGCTATACTTTCCAAGAGTCATCACTGCCAGACGAAATTAGCCCAACACTGAATCTAGATAGAGAGATAAATTCAATCATACTATGGGAGGTTTACATTTAAATTTCAAAATGGAAAGCCTTCAGATTATTCATTGTTAGGAGAAGTCGCCATAGTCCTTTTACTGTAAGTATATGGCTTGTTGATTTTCAAAAAGCATTAATAGAAAGATAATTACAAAAAGAGGCACCATCTACTTTCAACAATTACATATTTGATAGTAATTCAAAACACAAGCCATCAAGTTAACGGCATATGACAGCACTTTTTAGCTTACATGAAGCATACAATCATTTCCTAAAAATCTATCTTAACATACACTAAAATCATAAATTAGCATTATCTCTATTATTGGTTCCCTTTCCCTTAACAACACTCTGATGAAAATTCTTCTGAAACTGTCCCTTTTCAAGCATCACCTCAAGAGTCCTAAACCTTCCATAGTAAAAGATAGTAAGTTAGAAGCCAACTCTTCTAGTCACACACAGCTAACAGCCCCGCCCAGAGCTGACGCAAAGGAGCCAGTGGTGTTGAAGAAGTAACTAGACCCCAAAGTTGACAGGCATGGCTCTGAAGGCACCTCTACCATTAGAGAGCAGCAGATACTAAATTGAACAGGCCTCCAATGAAACAAGTCTGGAGAAGATAGATGTCACAAGAGGTCACAGATATCTAGAAGTCCTATATGCTCCTATTTATTTATTTGGTGGTAGCCATCCTCAAGTTGCTAGAGGGCCTCAAGTAAAAGTGGCATTAAATTGAATCGAACAAGCACTAATGCACTTAGGCCTTTTGTCCCCCACTATCATCTCCTGCCTACCTCCTTCAAGAGCCACTGATGTACTGAGCCTTTAATCATGCTGATGCATCTACACGAGTGTTCTGCCTCATTACAGCTAGCCTGGAATTCTCAGCCTAGCTTTTTACATCAAGAAACACTTTCAGATCAATATGTCGTATATTTTCTCAGGTGGAATTTATATTTAAAAAAATGACATGAAAGCAAAGAGGGGAGGAAGGGGACCAGCAGGACTGCGAAGAGCTAGAGCAATGGGAGGGTTGGGGGAAGTGCTAAGAGCAAACGAAAAGAACACAGATGCAGGCCTGCGCCATAATCAAACCCATTATTTTGCATGCTACTAAAATGTTAATGAAAAAGAAAACTTTTTAATAGAGATAGCACCAGTTCTCTCTCCTTTTTTTTCTCCAAAGCTATTCAAAAAGCAACGTGGTGCCGAAAGGTGAACAGGGAGATAGATGTTCATGGATGTAGTTTAAAGGCTTCAGGTACATATCCCAAATTTAATCAAGATGCTGCTGCTCACGACCACAAAAAAATATGAGAAAACAGTACCACAACACTGCACAAGAACTATGGGAAAGGCTCTCCATGTTGCTTCGTAAAAATTTTTTGAGAGAAAGAGAGAGAGAGAGAGAGAGAGAGAGAGAGAGAGAGAGAGAGAGAGAATCTCTCACTCTGTGAATCAGACTGGACTTGAAGCGAAAATTCCTGTCCCTGCCTCCCAAGAGATAGGATTACAGATGCATGCCACTGCTCCTGACATGCAGACCTTCTCGGATTCACAGAATGCTGCTGCTCATACCACTACCATTTGCCACAGTCAAATGTGACTGCTAAAAACCGAGATGTGGTTTAAGTGGCAAATACACATTGGATTTCAGCAACTATGAGAAATTAGGACTAAAAACACCTAAACCCCCTTACATGTTTTTAATTTAGAGTAGGAGTACTTGAACACTACATGAGGCATATATTACATAACTATTGAATAAAACTTCTGCAGACTTTCTTTTTTTTTTTTTTTGGTTCTTTTTTTTCGGAGCTGGGGACCGAACCCAGGGCCTTGCGCTTCCTAGGTAAGCGCTCTACCACTGAGCTAAATCCCCAGCCCCAGACTTTTTTTAAATGATAGCAAGAATCTCAAAAGAGATACATCTGAAATCTATACTATGATTCTAGACTATACATACCTCTGCTACTTAGCAAAGCTCAAATACTATTTAAAGCCCCAAATGCAAAGCCACCTGCATTGCACTATCCTGATGCCAGGGTTTCTCAATTTTCCTCATGAGTAAAGGAGGTGCTCTGGGCATTTCTCCTCATTGTTGCATGAAAACAACTAGATATGTAATGTGAAATAAAGGACTGGATGAAATAGGATGCATTACATGCTTTGTGAAGGAAAAGCCATGGGCCCAAACCAGGCTACACTAGAGCCACCAATCTTAGCACAGCTGAGTGACAGAGAAGCCAAGAACTAACCCCTCCCAGGATACTCCAGTGTCTCAGAAGGGCTGAGATCATTGTGCCATCTCATGGACCACTACAGTAAGCAGTGCCGCCTGCCCTGATTCTCATAAATCCTATTCTAGACGCCAATGCTCAATGACAGATATACTTCCTTAAACATACAAGTAGCACATAGACTGGCTATACTTTGAATTTCCGAGATTGTTTGCCAGATTTCTATGATATGTTCATATTCAAGTGGAGCTGTAAATGGGTTGGCTTGTAGTCAAAATATAAAACTTCCCAGTAGGAATCTACATTATTAATTTGAGGCCATTACTAAGTTGCATATTTATTTCTAAAATAAATGGCAGAAATTTCACTTTAAAGATACCAGTTTTGGGGTTGGGGATTTAGCTCAGTGGTAGAGCGCTTGCCTAGAAAGCGCAAGGCCCTGGGTTCGGTCCCCAGCTCTGAAAAAAAGAAAAGAAAAAATAAAGATACCATTTTTTCTACACACGCCATATGTCAGTTATAGAAAGCAGATCTAAACACATCTAGCTAATTCATGGAGTTCCGCTTAAAGATGATGTCATCAAACCTCAAAAAACAAATGTTTAGTAATCATGAAGGAGAAGCAAGTCAATAACTTGATAAATACCAATGTTTGAAGTAATTCAGTTTTCCAAACCCACCAAGGAATGGTCGAGCAATCGGAGGCATTAAAATCATAAGGGCAGCTGGCTGGCCAGCAGTCGAATAGAAAACAGGTAGCTTAAGCATCCAGCTAAAAGACTGTCCTGCGACGAGTCACAGAAGACTAAGGTAACAGCACAAGCGTGCATGTGAAATTTTTATTAAGCCAGTTAAGCAAATTAGATGACATTCATTGGTGAACCTTCAGGGGTAGATATCATGCACCAATCCACGAAACACATAGGAAAAGTATCTTTCCCTGTTGAACAACAGAGGATAGAAGATAATACTAAACCTGCAGAACAGCCAGCATCAGTGTACCCAAGGTGAAAAACCCATATTTGGTACAACACTTCATTGTCACAAGCCGGTCCCTGTTCAGAGACAGAACTGTGATGACTCCAATAGTCAGTCACCTGAACATCTGGCTCAGTGTCCAGTTACCAACACAGCCCTCATACCCCCTGGTGAACAGCGGGATGAGGATCCAAAAAGCACTTAATGTTAATGCCAACAGATCCCAGCACGGGACAAGATTCAGCACTAAAAGTCCTGCATCTGAAAGACGTGTCTAGACAGCAAAGAAGTTGTCCTCGAGCCATGGGAAGCTGGAAAGCCAGCCTCACACAACATTTTGGCAGTTAGATTTATTTGTTATCCATGTTCAAGTCCAGAGCAGGTCCTCTGAAGAAAACGGAGTCCTCTGAGCCCAAGGCTGTGTAGAGAGCATTGCCCCTAGAGGACATAGGTGTTACTACAGGTTTGGAATCAATGTTCCTCTGTATGTTCTGAACAGAAGTTGGAGTGTGTCCCTCAAAAGTTCATGCAATTGCAAACCAATGTGATAATTTTGCAAAATAAGAGATCTTTAAGAGGTGGGGCCTTACAAGAAGGTGATTTGGTTCTGCAGCTATCACTTTCAGATGGTATAAATGTGGTCCTCATAGCCAGGTTAGTCCCGGGAGAGTGAGTTCCTGGTCCCTCTCCAGTGTCTTTCTTCTTCTCTCCTTGTATGAAGTCTTCCCCATGTACACTACTCTCACCTATACATACTCCTGCTATGGTGCCATTGGCCATTCTGTGTCAGAGACATAAGTGCCTCACCAGAGGGCAAGAAGCTCAGGCCTTTTACCCTCCGAAACTATTAACCAAATAAACTTTTATTCTGGAAAAAAAAGCCAAACAACTCAACCTCAAATATTTTCATTAAAGTCAAACAGAGTAGACTAATACAGAGTCAATACTCAATTTGGTGGCCTAAAAATAAGAATTTGTTTTCAAGAGACTTGTGGCTTGATATTTGTAGGCGTTTGATACTCCAGAGAGAAATTGGTAGTAACTTGGCCACAACATTCTTTAAAGTAGCTCTGTTTGTCTTGGCTGGACTTACATACTTGGATGTTAGCCAGTTGTCAGTGGATCTATCTGGGAAAAGATGAAGAGGTATGTTCTACTCCTGGCATTAAGTTCATGATTTGCAAAATTATTACCTCACTGTAACCCAACAATTTGGAAAAGTGTCAAAATCCCTCTTTACTATATAAAAACAAAGGCAAAGAGTGTGAGTAGATCCAATGTTTTGCTAAGAGGGCTCAGGTAGTCCATCCCTATCAATCACAATGACTATGGAAACCCGGCCAAATAGCATAGCTGCTTCATTTACACATTGCTGCTCATCCATCGGTGGGAACGTTCTAGTTAAAGTTCTCACCTTGACTCCTTATCCCCTTTCCCATTGTGGGGCAGACAGAAAAATGGACTAAATTCTCTACCCTGCCTAACATTACCACCCTTTGTCATGCAACAATATTATTTACTCATGACTTAGCTACAATTTTGGACAACAGGCTATTAGCAAATGTAGCCCAAGCAGAGATTTGAAAGGAATTGAGCGGTTGAACTTGTTCTTCACCTCGCCCTCCATCTTCACTCGGATAAGGCCATGTCCAGACAAGCCCACGGGTCCCAGGAGGTAGGGGAGATCCACACAGCACATTCAAGTACCTCCAGCCCAAGACAGTAGAAATCAGCTGACAGCTAGTTGACTCCCGGGCATGTGATCAGGTCCAGCCAAAACACATCACCACAGCCACTTAGGTGACTCCCGTTTACCCCCAAAATTGGCAGGATAAACATGCAACAAACACTGTTGTGTATCTCTGAGGTTGGACGGTTTCTTGGTATGCAAAATTAATCCAGCAAGGAATCCTGGTACATACTGAAACCCACTCCAAAGCTGTTTCTAGTAAATCGGTTCTTCTGTTGAGGAATATCTCCTGTCTTCTGAAAGTGCCACCCACTTCCTGTCTCTGGATAGAACACAGTTCTCCTCAGAGACTACTTCATGTTCTGTGCCATTTCTCTAACCCTCAGCACAGTCATTGCCATCAAACACAGCTTCTCTTTCATGTACCAGCGCAACTTCCAGAGCACTGCCCTTCCAGTCCTAACAGCCAGCCTTCTTCCCTGATGCCCAGACCATCTGTCTATACCGTCTAGCACAGCCCTTTTCTATTAGCTTCAACTAACAGTCCCTTTATGGCTTTGCAAGTACTGACAGCTTGTTAATTGTTGTGCACTTCCCTCTAATGTCCTATCATTCAAGTAACTTCTGCCTTTTTGCACCTCATTCCAAAGAACCCCCAAATGGTAATGATCTTTTCCTCCACTCCATACCTGGCAGCTATTGCTATATCCATAGCATTTGTTGGCACCTAAAAATAAATGACTTCTGGGAATCAATTACAAATCACACTTTCTGCCCATTGCCCACCTCGTTGGGTCCATTTCTCATTTCTTCAGTGCCACTATATTTATTGATTGGTCAGTCAATCATTTATTCATCACCTGCCACTTACTGGCATCATACAAAGCAATGGAGAAATAACATCAAGCAAGAACATCTTTGCAGTGACGAAGTCCCGTGAATCTCATCTTCAGTAGACTAGATCATTGACACTGGGCACTAACTACCACCTCCTTTGTGACTCTTTTTTTTTCATCGCATACTTATGAGGACAGTATTGTAGAAAATCTTTACCACTGATTCCACATTAGCATCACCCAAGGAGCTCCTGGTGCTGGGTGCATCCAAGGACAATAAAATCAGACTCTTTAGTTGTGAGCCCTAGGCATAGCACCTCTAGTGGCAAAAATGCATCCATCATAGATAATCTTACAATAAAGTCCCTTCAATTTGATGTTTGCCTTTAAATTCAAGTGAGCAACATGCAGAAAAGTCAAATGTGGGTACTTATGGGTTAGACTAGGTGATCCTACCTGAATCTTTTGTTTCTTCTTGATCCTTTTGAAACTACTTCTAGGTAATACTGGGCTTAGGAAACATTAATAACTGAATCCTATTCTAGGTGACTATAAGATTACTAAGCACTAAAAAGACCCTGCACAGAGAAGTCAAGATTGATTGCCTCCCTCAAAGCAGAGACACCTCTCAAATGTTAACAGGAGAACATGATGACCTAAGAGTAAGTGGAATAATTTGCTCCGGACTCAAAGGCCTTACAGCCAATATGGCAGCATGTTTTCCAATAGGTTGGCTTGATTAAACTCTATGATTCAGTGTTTTAATAATAGAATTTTGTGGGCTGGAGGTTATAGCTTACCAGGTAGAAAGAGAAATGCTGAAGAGAAAATTATAGCCATACATCACAGGTTTTCTCTCTTGCTTGGAATCACCCTGGGATATCCTATCTTTATAAAGGAGAAATCTTGCAGGGGCGGAGGGGGCGCTGGATCTAGAAACACAAGCCTTCCACATTATCACAGAGGTCTTTTCTGAGAGAAGAAGAATCCATGTAATTTGGCTCTATGGCATTGGGTCTGTTCCCTTGTCCTTAAAAATCCAAGGGGTAGGTTGGACTTAGATTGTGTTTCGGTTCTACCACATCTCTTCTTGGCATGGAGGGTGACAGTAGAGCAAGAAGAAGGACACAACACATAATTTCAGAGAGAAAGAAGTGGGGTCTAAGGACGGGCACAGCTGTAAGGATAACTAGGCTTGGTTGAGTCTTGAGAGGAAAAGATTATTTGAGTTTAGGAAGCCAGTGAGCTTCAAATATCAAAGCAGAGAAAGAGTGGGCTAAAAGCCTCAATATCAAGAGAGAGAGAGTCAGTTTTGAAGATTGAGATGATATTTAAAATCATAAAAGTCTATGAGGTCATCAAGGAGCCGAGGCCCGGGGCCTGACCCAATGTAAGAAATTAGGGCAAAGGGCAAGAGCTGGCAAAGGAGGCTAGAATATAAAATAGCACATGATGTAAGAAAAAAACTAAGTGAGCAGAGTACTCTGGAAGATCAGAAAGAGAAAGCTCCAGAATGTAGGGGAACACGTTCTACATCTTCTTCTGGCTTCTCTGAAGGAATGGGACCACTGGTCATAGCAGGGAATAACATTAGAATCAGCATTATTACAATATCCTTGTCCCAAACGAAAGGGCCTGTTGCTAGGAGAGCTCATGAAGAAGAGTAAATAAACCTGACAGTGCCCACACATCACCTACAACTCTACAGACTGTTGAAAAGATGGACTAGCATTAGGTTCGTCTGACCTTAAATCTTTGATGCTGTCTCCCACTCCATGAGTTGTTATACAACTGATGAAAAAAAAATCAGCTTTTTAGTCTCTATAAGAAAGAAAATCTCAAATACAGAAAGAGGCATACACTAAAATCAGTCCTTCTTTTTTGTTTGAGAGATAGAATTTCAGCCTGATCCAGTGTTCTCCCTGCCTCAGTCTCTTGTGTACTGTAATTACGCGTGTGGGCCATCATGGTGGGCCACAAGAAATATTTGCATCCTGTTTCTCAGATCATACTAATGATATGGCCAATATCAGGGAAAGGGGGAAATAAGCCTCAACTGAGCAAGCTAGGAGAATGAAAATTAATGATGGACATGAGATCTAGCATGGTTTCCGTTGTCTTTTATGGTTATACTTTATTCTCTGTTGAGGCAACAGAGAGCTAACCTGATAATCAAGCCACTCTAAGCAGGGCCCAGTAATGATCGAGATAGCACATGCTAGTCAGTCAGGCTCCTTATCAAAGGCATGGGAACTTACCTGAAGCCAAGAAATTCAGTTCTTCTGAGCTTTTTCAAGTCTAGACAAACTAAAGAATATTATATTTCATAACTAAACATCAACAGTTTCAAGTTATCATAAAGAACTAAGTTCCATGCCAATCATTTGCTTGGCCAAGATCTGGAAACCTGAAATTTTTCGGATTCATTTCAGGGCTCCAGAATTAATGTATGTACCACACTGAAGCCGTTCTTCTTGGTTTAATAAGTTAATTTAGATGACAGACTATCAGAAGACACAGGGTGGGTTGTAAATGAAGAAGTCACTTATCTCTTCAGTGACTATATCTGTTCCTAGAGTCAGCCTCACTGATATTAATCACGCCAGTAAAGCCGAGTGAGGGGGCTCACCTCAGCCACCATCAGTCTGCCTGCTATGCTTCTGACAGGCAAAGCGATACAGAGACTGCTCTGTCTTTGATTAAGCTTTGCTTTTAATTCACTTATTTCCAAAAGATCATAAAGAAGTGCCACATAACATTTAAAAGACACATGGAGAAGGATAATGAAGAGAATCTGCCTTCCATCAATGCCCCATATTCTCGCTATTCCCTGGGGTTAAACTCCAACACTAATTTAATGTTCAGATGAGAATTCCTCTGGCCCTCCCCCTTCTTCCTTGTAGTTGTAGACTTATTACAGTGTTTTTCAATCATTTCTCTAGCAGCATTTTTGTTATTTGTTATTTTAAGATAGTTCATTAAAAAGATCTGGTTTCACTCCGTTCTGCGCAGGCAACTCATGGACACGAAACTAAGAATGTCAATGCTATGGAAGTCACAGAGCCATTCAGATTCTCAGTCTAAATTAGGAACCAAGGGTTACGGATAGGAAATGTCAACATGAGTCCCTGAAAACAGGTTCTTGTCTTGCATGAAACTCTGAGCTCTCTTATGGGTTCGCAGCCACAGTTCTAAAAAGCTGCAGAAAATGATTGTTTCAAAGATAAGAAGTCCTCTCCTGCAGTGCTCAGTGAGCGACTGAAGGGCGAGCCTGGGCCTTGGCTAATTAATACTGATGAGCACCCTATACCGGGGACAGATTCTGTCATAACAAGGTAAGAACAGACTGCCTGCGCAAAAAGAATGTAGCACACTTACTGTGCTCTTTTAGGAAACACCAAATGCCGAAAGCAGGCTGAACCCAGCAAGGGGGCAGCATACCAAATCCCAGCAGGCCAGGTAGGATTCCAGTGTCCATTCTGGTACCCCAAGTGTGCACGCAGCTGCTATGACTTCTGCTTTCTCTACACCTCACTAAGCAAGAGGCTTGAGACAAGACAGTGGCTGATGAACAGCCTTATCCTTTTAGGACTGGCTAAGATCTCAGGATGAATAGTGACTTAGCATTCCCTGGACAGTTAGCAGGTCCTAGGATTCCATGTCATAGAGAAGATGCACTCGGGATGGAATCCTTAGCGAGATCCATGTGCAGAGGAATCACGTTCAACAGCTGCTTCAAAGATCTACAAGAACATAACTTTATTCTGGATTGTCAAGTTAAAGAGTTTCAGCTTCCCTGACATATTTACTCATGTCTCTATTATCTAAACTGTTTGCAAATTCCTGCTTGCTCCTATCCCAGCCTGTCCAACATGACAGGCCTGCTCAGAGGTAGCCTGCTTCTCCCCATCTCTGCTCCTTCTCCTTCATATAACGGCACCAAGAACTTTCCAAGTTCAGTTTCTCTCCAGTGTGAATATCTTTTCTTTCGTCCATGTAAAATAACAATTAGTACAAGTTGCGTCTTCCATATCTTTGATTGCCATCTTTGATATGTGCAGAAAAATAAAAGGATGAGATTTTCCCCAATACACAATCTTGCTCTGTCTCCATCACACCCTACAAGAAGGAGGAAGAGAAGGATGAAAGGAAGGGAGCGAGGGAGGGAGAGAGGGAGAGCAAACCATTTGTGCTCGATTTAGTCAGACGGAAGGGTGAGCTTCAAATGCAAGAGTCAGACTAAATCAGAGGAGAGGCTTGCAAGCCCCAAAGGAGGGAGAGAAGCCCACAAGCAAGGGAGATGTACACACTGCTGCTCCAAGTGTGGCGTGGAGCTACCCTGCCTCCCAAAAGCTTGATTTCTCTCTGTGTTAAAATTTTGCAAAGAAGCAGTCTAAACCACTGACTTTAGAGGAAATTTGCACACTGTCTATATAGAACACACCCGTCCATGTTTTCAAGTTCTAAGCCCTCCTCGCCTGTGAGATATTTTCATATCTTTATGAGTTACAGGCTGTTGACAGATATAACACCCGCCATGTCCCCCCTGCAAGGGGCAATATTACTTTTGCCCTTCTTTGCAGTTCAGTTCGGTTACTCAGTGTAAATATGTACATTCGGACTTCTCCCTCTTTGAACTATTCGTACCATCAGCCAGGTTTCCACACATGAATACAATAAAAAGTTTTAACTCAAGCTCAATTTTATCTGTATGAAAGTAATGACTGTGCTTTTTTTTAATAAATATTATCACTGAACAGGGACAAGTCCGGGAAAGTCTATTTTTAAAAGGTGATTCTTCAGCAATACAAAGTGGGGACGCCAGCAGTGTAAGCAGGTTCAGCAAGGGACAGCAGATGGCAGCCAGCCAGGTTCTTTGTAAATAAAGTTTTCTTGGCACAAAGCCGCAAACACTGTCTGCAGCTGTTTTGCCGCCATAGTGGAGTAGCGCCAGAGACCTTATGTCTTGAAAAGTCTAAAAAGTTTACTATCTCTTATTTTCCAGAAGCCTAACCCCTAACACCTAACCCCTGCTCTTAGGAAGTAACCTTCAAAGTTATCCATTGTAGTTAACGGGCAGCTTGGGATGCTAAGTAGAAATATCAACACAAGGTTTCACACAGCTCTCAGAGGGGAGAGGATGTCTGTAGAGGTGTGGGGAAGTTGAACATAGCCCCTCAGGTTTGGGGAGACCAGAGTGGCCTCAAGAAGGTTATGGAAATGTCTTCACCCCGTTATCCATTATAGACGTACGGAGGACCTATTACTGCCTATAGTAGGCCAATGAACTGAAGAGAACACTGTCCTACTGATGCACATAAGCTAGTGTGCCTTTATTAACCACTTCCTGGGTAGTAGTAAAGCCGGAGGCTCTGGAGCTGAGCCATTTGAGTGGCAAGACCAGTTCTCCCGCTTAACAGGCAGTATAAGCTATGCTTCCTGTGCTTTAGCTTTCTCCTTTATTAAGTGGGAATATTAACATAGTGCCTACCACAGAGACAGCTTACACACACACACACACACACACACACACACACACACACATAACACGCTCACATAAATATACAAAACTCTATATAAGTATATATGTACATATATTTCTTACCACACAGGTTTATGAGTACACAGTTCAGGTGATCAGTGCCATAACTATGGTTAAAGCCCCCCAATTACACTCTAGTTGTTCCATTATGTCCATCAGGGGTAATTTTTTCTAAAGTTCCATTTGACCTGCCAATTATCCTCATTTAAGGATGCAGAATAAGCCTAGAGAGGTCAAAGAACCTTTCTTAGAATATAAAATGGAGGCAGATTTAAAAGGTAAGTCCAACTCCAAAGTCAAATGTGAACTCTCTCATCAGATTTGACTTAATCACATCCTCAATTATCCCAGGTTTGTAGGCACTGGTCCTCTCATGTTCTCTGGGACTCAACATTTGCTTTTCAGAGAGCCTATTTTCCTAGTCTGACAAACGTATCTTTTTTTCTTTTGGGTAAGAATTGTGAGAGACGATGCACACAATAGCAACAACAAACTAAAATCCAAGGTGAAACATTTTGCGGCTATCAAATGAAATGCTCATGACATATGTTCTCCACCATTTTTCCTCCAAGGTAAAAGTCTAGTTAAACAGACTAAGGCAGTTTAACACGTGTCCTTACAATGTTTTTGTTTTGTTTTGTTTTGTTTTGTTTGTTAGAACTTGACTCAAAATTGTGTCTTAGAACAGCTTAAACTGGCCCAGCACTTGTTTAAACCTTTTAACTGAAAAGGGTTCTTCCTGTTAGCACCAAGAAAAATTGGCCTTTAGACATGGTTTTGAAATGAAGGTCTGGAAATGAGCCAGGCAGGAGCAGGGTGATAGTTCTTTCTATCTTCAGCTATTTGTCAGAATTTTGTACTATATTGTTCTAAGCAAAAGGCTACTTATAGGTATGGGAAACAGTACAGACAGAGTCTTAGAGTTACTAAGCAGCCATGCACAGAAGGTTCACTACAGTTGAAAGCTAAGAATTAAACCCAGCATACTCAGGAAATGTATTTGTCAATAGTTCTAATACTCCAACACACAAACGTATCCGGCCCCTATTTAAAGCTTGTCAGTGCTAAAATATTTTTGATACATAATTTAGTTGGTTTGACAAAGGTCTGCACGAAATACTAATAGCAAGTAATTAAATCTGCAAAGACTCTGAAGATCACAGTAATAGCTATATTCATTTTATGGATCAACGGCTTCCTACTGCTGCAGAAAGAAAGCAAAAGCATCAATAGGAAATTGAGATGCTGATGCTCGTGACAGTGAATGAATAATGAGTCGCCTAGTCTGCTACTCATACAGAAAGCAAGTCGTTCATGACGTGCAGTCTCACGCACAGGCATATATTCCACTGGGTAGACCAGAACATCATGTGTGTTTTGTCCTCCGCACAGAAGGCACAACAGTGACCATGAATGACCTCCAGCCACACACCAAGCTAGCAGGGAGAGAGTTCCCGCAGCTGGGGAAAGCACACATTTCTGGTGCTTTCTGGGAACCCTGTTTGCTTCCAGAAAGA
The DNA here is from genome assembly GCF_011064425.1 of Rattus rattus. Taxonomy (NCBI): domain Eukaryota; kingdom Metazoa; phylum Chordata; class Mammalia; order Rodentia; family Muridae; genus Rattus; species Rattus rattus. The sequence goes on from NC_046172.1 coordinate 10,738,415, forward strand.
GGAAGCAAGGTTTGTCAACTCAAAGCATATTGGAATAGTTTTCTCCTTCGAAACCTAGTTAACTCATGCTGATCCTGACAGGATTCATAGGCATGATTAGAAATTAGCCCCAGCAAAGACAGAGTTTTACTTGTCCAAAGCTTTCAAAGGGTTTTGAACCACATCTTCAATTATATTCATTTTTTCTTCCTTTTTTCCTTTTTTTTTTTTTTGACTTTTTGATACAAGGCTTCTGTGTAGCCCTGATTGTTCTGGAACTCACTTTATAAAACCAGGCTGGCCTTGAACCAAGAGATCTGCCTGCCTCTCCCTGCCATAATTCCTGGCTCTATATTCGTTTAAAAACCCTTCATCATTATTTTATCCTATGTATAGAAGTATTTTGCCTGCATGTGTGCCTGTGTACCAAGCAGGTACCTGTGGCATGCAGAAGCCAGAATAGAGGATCCGATCCTCTAGTACTGAAGTAACAGATGATTGCGAGATGCAATGTGGGGGTTGGGAATAGAACCTGGGTTCTCTGGAAGAACAGCCAAGGGCTCTTAAGTGCTAAACCATCTCCTCCAGCCCACTGGGAATACATTTAATCCACTTTGGGGGACAGCCCTTCACGCAAAATTCCATTTTGAGTTTTGTCTTTTTAAAAGTAAGGATGACATGCGATCCAACAGGTCTCTCTACAAACACAAAGGGTGAAAGAGTACCTGGCTCAAAGGCATTCCATAAAGGCCCAGAAGCCTTTGATTTTGCGTCATCGAAGCTGACAGATTCACATAATACAAAAAGGAAAACCACAGCTACCAAGATGGACAGAACACATTCTTAGAATTTCATTCCCTTGAAACCACACCAAGATCACCCAAAGAAGTCATTTGTCTTTTTTTTTCTTTACAACATAAACTCAGGAGGTGAAAGCAGGTGGTAACTGCAAGAGTGCTTTAGAAGCTGAAGGGTAAACAGTAAGCCTGCTCAGCAGGCCCTGTGGGAAACAAACAACCTCAAGCCAGCGGGGAGGGAAACTGACAATGGGCCTCTGAAAGTGGGAAGAAGAGGATGGTGGAAAGCACGGGGGCTGGAAAGAGTCATTATGCACACTTCCCCATTTTATTCTAAGAAGGGATGACCCAGTGCTACCCAAGGCAAGCCTCCAGGCCTGGGAGGCAGAAGCAGGCCGTGAGCATGCTAATCAAACAATGGGCATGAAGTGATCAGATGCAAGTAGAAACAGACAGTATTCTAGTCCTCTTGCCCCCAAGAGGTTACCAGACTGGGCATCAGACCTAAGTGCCCTCAGCTTCTCAAAGGCACGTGACCCAAGGTAAAAGAATTACCTAAAGATACTAACCTTGGAGTTTCTCAGCCAGTGCCCAACTTAAAATCAAAATTCCAAAGCCCCACCCACCTATTTAGAGCTTTGGCAGCTATCTGGTTTCCAAGCAACCACGGATTATCTCTGAAAAGCTCCTACCAAAGAAGACAGATCAAAACAAGAGCACAGAAGAACAACTTGAATGAATAGACACTGCGTGGCTAGAACACAAACAAATAAACAAACGTATACCCATTGCATTCTCGAAGAGATAATAGATGGTGTCTATGAAATAATTTAAACACTTGAAAAACCTAAATAGGTTTGGAATCGAAAACTCTTGAGAAATCAAAAACAACAGAAATACTAACAGCCCCTCCCACATGAGAAGAACACAGTAAAGACCAAGATATTAAAAATGTGAGAAAGCCTGGATGACATAGGACACTTACAATGGAGACTTTCGGCTTCTGGATATTAGTTTCTGAATGAAAAGAGGAAAGTAGAAAGATAACGTTTATTCAAGGAAATTTTCTAGTCCATCAGGAGTCAAGGCGCCAGAATGAAGGTATACACAGTAATTCATAGAAAGCTGCAGAGTAGAGACAAGCAGACCCACGCCATAGCCCTCTAGGGTGGGATGTTTGAGACCTCACATGCTCGCACAAAGTAAAAGAAATGAGGCCATCTGGGATCTAAATGCCTTTCCATTCCCCTGTAACTAACAACAATAGAAACAGAAAATAACAGAGCAATATACACATTTTCATTAGAAAGGTTCTAATTTTTGATGCTAGGGATGACCTCGGAGCTCCCACAAAACAAGGACATGTTCCATCACTGAACCTCAGGCCCCAGATTTCTACTTTAGAATTCTCACAATCTCTCGGGAATTGATAGAAGAGTAGATATTTTGAAGTAAGCAAAGAGTCAAAAACATAGTTCCCGTGTATACATTCCCAGGAAGTCACTAGAATGCATTGCAGTAAAATTTTAAAAGGAAAACCACACAGTAAACTAAGCTCTAGTACAGGATAGAAGTTAAGGAAATATACAGAATTATCCCAAATGGACGCCAGTACCAAAAGTAGGGAAGCTGATGCAAATTGTAGCACTGTCCATCAAGACGCCCCCGGGGCGTCTGCCTTTGAAGTGTAAAACAAGGACCAAGTCAACTGTTTGGGTTTGGGAGCTATGGGCTGATGTGCTTCCTGCCCTTTTGTGCTGTATGCAACGTCAAGGCTCCTCATTTAATCTACTTTACCCTCTTCCTGAGAGCTGGAGAGGGGTGTCTGTGAGCTCCAGAGCAGAAAATGAGATGATGTCTGCCTGGGGCCATATTTTTGCTGACACCCAATACACAGTGCATGCCTACGTGGTGATCAGGTATCTGACTGAGAAGAACTCCATCTTCCGCAGACTCACTCAGTTGCACATAAGCCACAACCTTTGGGGCTTTTATCAGATAGAATGCTACTCGTTCCTTAAAAGTTAGGTGCATAGGTATGTGCTTTGTTATTTTTATACTGCACCTTTGTTGACTTTTTTATATTCCCACATTCTTTTTTTTTTTTCATCTTTTATTAACTTGAGTATTTCTTATTTACATTTTGATTGTTGTTCCCTTCCCTGTTTCCAGAGCAACATCCCCTAACCCCTCCCCTCCCTTCATATGGGTGTTCCTCAACCCTCCCCCATTGCCGCCCTCCCCCCCAACTGTCTAGTTCACTGGGGTTCAGTCTTGCTGACCCAGGGGCTTCCCCTTCCCTGGTGCTCTTACTAGGATATTCATTGCTACCTATGAGGTCAGAGTCAGGGGTCCAGAATCCGTATATAGTCTTTAGGTAGTGGCTAAACTAGTCCCTCTGGAAGCTCTGTTTGTTTTGGCATTGTTGTACATATGTAGGTCTCAAGCCCCTTCAAAATCTTCAGTTTTTCTCTGATTCCTTCCAGGGTCCTATTCTCAGTTCAGTGGTTTGCTGCTGGCATTCGTCTCTGTATTTGCTGTATTATGGCTGTGTCTCTCAGGAGAGATCTGCATCCGGCTCCTGTAGGCCTGCACTTCTTTGCTTCATCCATCTTGTCTAATTGGGTGGCTGTATATGTATGGGCCACATGTTCCCAGAACATTTCACAAATTTAAAAATACTTTGAGTCACAGATTATGCCACAAAGGGTATCGTGATCTGGGCTATTTGTCTCTGCTCTCCCCACAAACAGCAGTCACAGTATATTTTTATCACTGCAGATTCAGAGACGGCAGTCACTCAAATGGAAGTCAAGAGGACCCGTGAGGCGGGAACAAACAGAAACAGGGTTCTCTGTAATTAGCTTTCAAGTATAGCCATAATGAGAAAAGAATGTCTTCATGTTCCTTAGACAGTAAGATCCTGCAAGCTGACAGGCTTCTAGGGTAAACAAACTAGTGTCTGTTCAAAAGGGACTGTTCTTACCATTTTCCTCAACAAGACAGTCTTGTTTGAACAAAATGGCAGTTTCAGAATAAATTCCCCAAACAGCAAATTTCCTTTCCCAGCATGATTGATGAAGCCAAGAAGAAGCATCGAGCATTAAATCCTGAACCATGTTTGACAAACTTACCCAAATGCATAGCCTTTGCTTACACTGGGACCAAAAGCCACGTTTCTTCAGAGGCATTTTGGTGTTTCATTTTACAAAGTTGCTATAACAGAATAAAATTCTTTCCAAATACTAGAGCCCTCTCAGAGGACTGAAAATGCCCAAGCCCACTCAGTCTTGTTCATCTATCTGCTTGAAACATGGCCTGCCTGGTCTATCACCATTGGAAGTCTCTCTTCAGATTCATCTCCAAAAGTTCAGATGTGGAAAATTGAAATAAAAGCAGCATCACTCAGTCACTAAAATAACAAATGAAAACATCTGGTTAATGTATGTTAACACAAATGAATCTGCAGTGTCATGTCAGAAACAGAATCTTAAGAAGGATTTGTTTCTACTCCAACCTTCAACCACTTGAACTTGAAGAAGACCGACCAGCCTTTAGGGAAGAGGTTCACCTCTCAGAAGACAGTAAAGTAAATCAAATTAAGGGCCGAGTGATAATTTTTCATTGTCAATTTCTGACGACATACAGGCCATTGGAAAATGCCTCTTCTCTGATCCGAAGTTTCTTCCTTCTTGACTGCCACAGGAGAATCACCCAGGAGCTTTCCCAACTCCTAGTTCTGGATCTCCCTCTTGAATGATTCCCCCAGATGGAGGCCAACTTAGGGTACACTGAGTTATTCAAAAGCTTAGCCTTTATACCCAATCAAGGCTATAAACAGAATATTTTGGGAATAAGGGATAATTTTCCTCTTATCAAAATGTCATTTGCAAGAAAACAGATGCTGGAATTGGAGGTGGTCCTGTTGAGCAAAATAAGCCAGACACAGGAGACAAATATCAGGTATTTTCTCTTATGTGGAAGCTTCCATATATATACAATCTAAAGTTCTTGGAGCTGTGAAGGAAACTTGTAGAAGGGAGAGGAAGCTGAGGATAATGGGATGAATATAGTCAAAGTAAATGATGTGTCTGCATGGAAATGCTATGAAACTCAATACTTTATGGAATGAACATTTAATTAAAATGAATATATATGTTATTCAAAAATTATAAATTACTACCAAAGAACTATCATAGCTGCAAGCTATATAGATGCCAGGCAATTCAGGCTACAAGACAATTTGGACTACCTCATTCATTGACTGGGTGATTCTGAACAATTCGTCAATGACCATGTACCATCCTCATAAATGAAATGGGTTAATATGAGAAGTCATTAACTTAGCTGATACTTATAAAATTCTCAAAAAAACAACTAAGATCCATGATATGCTATAGAAATACTTGTTAAATGAATGACTATTAGTCAGTCATTACTTTCTGCCAAAAACAAACTATTTAAAAAAAAACAAACAGTAACTGGGGCCTCAGTAGCTGAGAGCATTTCCTACTCTTGCAAAGGACCCAGGTTCAGTTCCCAGAATCTACAATGTGGCTCAGAACCATCTGTAACTGGTTCTAGGCATCTAATGCCCTCTTCCAGCCTCAGTGGTCTTCAGGCATGTACACTCTATATACATGCAGGCAAATACTAATATACAAAAAGTAAAAATAATCTTTTAAATCCCAGCAATTGAATTAATACACTTTATCTGCCAGTCGTTCACACCTTGACTTGGTTTTTAACTCGTTTCAAGAAGGAACAATAAAAAAACATTTTTCAATCGGCCCTTGGAGCCTATTTTTACCTGTAGCTAGGGAGCCAGCCAGCTGGAGAAACTGCCGGTGAGCGCTGCATGAGTTGATCTTAAAACCAGCAACTCTGGTATGGGAGCTGATAACTGTTCTCACCTAAGAAAATCCTGACTGATTAGACTTGGCAGTGACAAGGTGCTTCTCTTAAAATCACAGCTAAAAAAGTAAAATGGTTGCTTGGTGTAAATCTTTCAGTGTATATATAGAAATTTTTACCTACAAACCTTTGCTCTCAAAAATGAGCTTTTATATTTGGGGAGTAGCTTTTACCTCCAGAAAAGAATATTTGAAACTAATTTTAAGCTTCTAAGGATATATTAATTGGCTAAGTACCTCACCTGACCAGAGGACTTAGGCCTTTGTTTGTTATCCTCATTGGAGATAAAGCTTCAGTTGTGTTAATACAAAATTGTACTTGAAAGTATTTTAAAAAGAAACCTGATATACCTTATTCCAAACAACAATTAAATTGGCTATTACATAATACTAATATTTGGCCTACAAATTTTTCAGGCACTAATTAATGCTTATGTTTAGGTAAATAAAGTTTGTGAGGTGCTGGAGAGATGGCTTAGTGGTTAAGAACACTAAGTACTGTTCCTTTATAGGCCATTTAAGAACTCAAACTGGATTGCCTGGACCCCTTAACAAGGGAGCCCTTCCTCTTCTGGCTTGACACGAATAACCTGTGTGTGTGTGTGTGTGTGTGTTTCTTTAATCCCACAGGCTTTCGCCCGATTATCGGTACCGTGTCGGTGCTGGCGCCGACAAATAACAAAATTGAACAAAATAGAACTGTCTTGGAGATACCATATGCACAAGTGGCGAATAAAAACCTTTCAACTCTTTGAACCAACCTCTTAGAATGTTAGCTCTGGAAAAGGGGGCATTTTTGAGATCCAAGATGGAAATTTAATGTCACATAGAAACATTCTTGCTGGATTCACCCTTCTTCTCCGCATGCCAGGTACCCTTGTCTTTATTAGTAAAATTTGAACACTGCATTTGCAAGGATTAGCAAGAACATAAGCTTGAAAATTCTGAGCTTTATTTTCAAAGGTGTTTGCCACAGCCTCACTCAGAAAATAAAGGAACGTTTTCTAACAAAGGCTTCTCTGCACCCTTGTAAGAAACTCGGGTCCATGAATTTTCTTACTGTAATTGTCAAAACACTGCAGGCAAACATGATGCACAGAAATCCAGTGATTCTAAATGATGTCAAAGTAGAGATCAAAACTGAAGGCAGACTTGAGATGCCTGTGCGAGCAGATCGTTGGCTGCATAAGCTTTTCAACTACGGAACGACAGATAAATATAAAATAGTATTTAAGGAAAACTATTTTCATCAATGAAGCTCTAAACACAGAGGAAACCCGAGAGTAAACATTTGGTGTCTCTCACACTGTCTTTCACTAAGAATAGAAGCTGCTCCTTATCCCAGCAAATGCTACAAGGGGGTTGTATGACGACAGAAAGCTCCAATAATATTCCTCAGAAACACTTCAGATACATTCTGTTTCTTAACACTTTCATTCAAAAAAAGAAAGAAAAGAAAAGAAAAGAAAAAGCTAACTAAAACTCTACATCCCTTTTTAAAAATAATACAACTTCCACTTTATAGGAACACAGTCTGAACTAATCAAACACTGCTAAGGACTTGGGATTTGACACATTCTACAGGCCTTGAGCCATTGGGCATCAAAATGCTATTTATTTAAAGCATGTATATCTCTAGCCCAAGACTCAGCTTCTAGGGAGCTCTCTTTGGGAAATAAGGAGACATTCCTGTCATTCTAACATGGCATAATGGCAAAAAAGGACAGGACTAAGACTGTCATAGAGCACTGATTACCTATAGGACAATGTATTCATCATGTACGTGTCTCCAGTCATGTCGACATATTAAGAGAAATGCAAACACATAATATTGTTTTCAGGAGAGAGTGGTTACATGATTCAGGTAGCAGGGCTCCATTTTGTAAGCCCTGAAGAAAAATGGGTTTATAGCAAGATTTTAAATATAACAAGATGTTAAATTAATTCCTGCACATCCATGGAAAAAAATATGCCAACAAAGGGGGAGGAAGAGCCCCTTGTCCACCCCAATCCTTTCCCTCATGTTTCTCAGAATTATCTGCTACAAGCTCAGGCAGTGGCGCCTTAAGTACCATTTAATTGTGTTGATTAGCTGAGAAAGGACCAGAAATCAAAGCAGTGCTGAGCTATGCAACCAATCCATGCAGACAGGCCAATTGCTACCATGCATTGATTCTGCTGCAGCCGTATGGCGTGGACACACTGTTGGCTGTGTTAGTTTGTCTAGATGGTGTAGATGAAGTCAAAGCAATCAGTTTCCTTAACTCCCTTGGTTCTTTTTCCACAGCATCATCTCCATAAAGCCACTGCACATTCAAACTGCCTAAAGGAAGTTCCCTAAGTTTTAAAAGCATACCCAGGAGCAGGAGAGATGGCTCAGCGGTTAAGAGCACTGACTGCTCTTCCAGAGGTCCTGAGTTCAATTCCCAGCAACCACATGGTGGCTCACAACCATCTGTAATGGGATCTGATGCCCTCTTCTGGTGTGTCTGAAGACAGCAGCAGTGTACTCATATATAATAAATAAATCTTTAAGAAACAGCGTACCCCAGTGTCCCTGTAGACAACTGTCAGCCCTCTCTGTAACCTTAGAATTTATTTTATTTCTCTCCACCTTTCTCTACACTTCCTAATGGCTTCAGTACTAGATTGCAAGTGATGCCTAAAACAAAAACCGATAGAACCCTGGGAGATATTAAAAAGTCACTCGAATCTTAATTCCAGTTCTAAACCAGCTTCTTCTAGGAGCCATCTATTTCCCCCCTCAGAACCAAAATTAGATCAGACATTTAGATCTAATTAGAGCAGCCTCTCTGCACATAGTAACCCTGATCGTGCTTTGGCCTCTGAGAGGTCAGAAAGACTGAATCCTCTGAGCAAATTGAAGGGTCAGTGGTCCCCTTTGGTCCCATGCATGTGTCTCAGTCACCCAAACAGGTAATTAAAGGATAGTAGAGTTAAAATAATTTTCTAACTTTGGTAGATGAGCAGCTGGTTTGGTAGCAGCAGGAGGATTAGCCCACAGCATTGCTTGGCCATTTGTTTAAAATGTCTGTTTTCTGGCCTCATCACAGGACCAAGTGCATGTGCAAGCATTTAAGCTCTTCAGGAGCTTGGGCTCTGTATCTGGAAAAATTGTTACTGTAGGATAAGAAACTGAAGTTGAATGAGGGTATGACTTTTTATTTCACAAAAGTTTTTTAAGCAGTTATTATAAGGGGGGCAGGTAAATTACATTGCAATCCATTTCCTTATTCCACAAATGCCAATGTCATTCCCATATGTCTCAGAGTCATCTTGCATTCCTAGCTGCCTTTTCATTTTTTTACTTCACTGTGTTTGGAGAAACTCTGCTGACCAACAAACACCAAACAGCCCAATGCAGTCCCTGGAGCATGAAGAAGTGCTTAACGCAAGCTCCCTTGGTAAATCACTGGATTAATGAAATTCATCACACATGGATGTTCTTGGATGTCAGCTGCATGCAAATCACATCTAACAAGCTACACCATACATCTCTACATGAACTCCCAGAATGTCAGGGCACCAAATGCTGGAATGGGAACTTGATGATGACAGTCTTTTTGCCTAAGCCTAGAGTTCTTTGTCTTATTTTCATCTTAGATCCTCTCCCCTGTACACAGGCAGTTCCATCTCACTAAAAAAAATCTTTAAAAGGAGACATGTGATTGAGGCCTAGATGCATTCCTTATAGCATGTAATAGATGATCTGAAGGGAGACTAGATTTGCAATAAACTGTCAGGCCAATGACTCAACTCAATACAAAAGGGCGGTTTCTTAGGAAAAATGTTCAAGCTCCAGATTTAGAAACACAGCTAACACGGTGTATGCCACTATGTGTCGCATGCACTAGCTCTGATAAGAGAAAAGATGTGGGGGAAAGTGCCCTCTGTTAAATAACTAAGATTCAGGGTTCAAGACCAAGCGGTTGCTGAGTAGTAATCCTACCAGCCACTGCCTATGACCTGATAAGGTTCAAGAAGCCTGTAGCTCTGGCTTCACCACTCAAATCAACTGCCTCCTCCTCACCTCCTCCTCCAGATCCACTTTCTTTCTGTCTCTTATTAAAAAGGAGCAGGCTTCTAATGTTCCCGCCCTGGCTTCCCTCTATGATAGACTCTGATCAGAATATGTAAGCCAAATAAACCTGTGCTCCTCCAAGTGTTTTACAAGGTATTTATTTCTATGTATGTGTTTGTGTGCACGTTCATGTATGTGTCGGTGCCCACACAATCTCTAAGAGAGTTTGGAGTCTTCTAGAGTTATAAGTGGCTGTATGCTACCCAACATGGGTGCTAGAAACTGAATCTAGTCCTCTGGAAGAGCAGCATTAGGATTTTAATGAGCCACTGAGCCTCCCACACACAGTTTAGTGAATTTTCTTGCCTCTGTATTAATAGTAGAACTGCTGGCTTTGTAGGGTAACTTTGCATCAGTCATTTAAGGAAATACCAGGCTGTGTTCCAAAGCAATGTAACTTCCCACCAGCAATGAATAAGAGTTCCAATTTTCTCATAGCTAGAAACATTTTCTTTTGTTAGATAGGCAGTCTAGTGAGTGTGAGTAGTATCTTGTGGTTTTGATTTGTTTTTTCCTAATGACTAATAATAAAATATTAAATATTGATCATGTGCTCTTGGCTGCTGCAAACATGCTTTAGTGAAATGTCTATTCATAACCCTTGCCTTCTCAGTGGCATTAATTTTTTAAGAATATTGCTCATTGGTCTGCCATCAATAATTTTCCCAGTTTTTGTTTTCTTTCTTTATTCATGTCATGGTGCTTGCTTTATAACATTTAAGGATGTGTATAAATCTTTAAATTAATTCACTACCTTTGGTTCCTTTTCTTCCAAAGAATACACAGACATAACTAGGGTATACACTTATGACTATTTTTGTAAAATGCCCCTGCTAAGCTGTTCTACAACTAACTCTTCTCTCAGAAAGTCCATTCATCATATTAATAAGAACCTTGGTATTCCTTAGTCCTCAGATGTCATACCTTATTCCAGCAACCAGAGTGTGCCTTTCTCTATTGAAATCTTTTGGATCCTGAAATTCTACTCTGGGAGGTGATTACATTAGCATTCCAATGAGTAATATCTCCCTCATAGTCAACCCCTTGTCTAGTCTAGCCTCCTACAATGGTATTGGGCTTAAAGACACTCACTTGATTTGGCCAGTAGAATGCAGGAAAATGCTATTTAAATACAGGCATAAAGAATGATTTTAGAGGCTGGAGAGATGGCTCAGCCTTTAAGAGCAATGCTGTTCTTCCAGAGGACCCAGGTTCAGTTCCCAGCACCCACACGGCAGCTCACAACTTTCTGTCAGTTCTAGGGACTCCAACACCTTCATAGCATACACCCAGGCAAAACAGCAATACACATTAAATAAAAACAAACCATTAAAAATGCTTGCACATTACTACTGTATCTTCTGCTATGGTATGGAGAGACATCCCAACTGAAGAAGCGTAAGAATGAGCCCAGATCAGTACTATGTGAAGCAGAGATAGTCTATTCCTACCTACTCTACACCACTAACTTCCAGCATTCTGAACAAATAAATAAATCATGGTTAGTTTCAGCTGCTAAATTTGGAGATCAATTTAGACACAGCAACCACTAATTGTTGTCTTATTGATAGTACACACATAGTGTATTTCAATAAAGGATTATACAGCCAAGCATACACTTCAAAACACACATATTTGATATATATATATATATATATATATATATATATATATATATATATATATATATATATATAGCGTGCCCAAGGGTTAGTCTCCAGAGGTTTGTCTTGTAAGAAACTGTAGATCTTGTCAAGTTGAAAATCAACACTTCCTACTGAGTTATAAAAAAAATATATAGAATACATATTTGTGTACTTATTTGTGTAGATTTGTTAAATGGCAGATGGTCTCTGGGTATTTCCATAATTACTAATTTCATTTATGTTCATTATACCTACATATGTATGTACTATCATATATATCCCAGGCTGGCCTCAAATTCACTATGTAACAAGGGATGCCTTTGAACTTCTGATCCTTTTGTCCTAACTTCTTCTCTCAAGTGCTGGGGTTGGGCTATATGCCATCATGTCTGGTTTATGCAATATTGGAAATCAAACCCAGGGATTTATGCTAGGTCAGTTCTCTACTATATGCTATATCCCGGTCCCCAAATTTATGTGTATTACTTCATTCCTTTGAACTTTGTAAGTCCATAAACAAACTACTTCAGGGAAAAAAACTTTTAAGGTAGATTTTCAGTGTTTGGTATCTGTGGTTTCTCCCACAACTACACTTAATTTTATGACGAGGGACATTCTCTCTATTGGTATATATTCAGGAATAAATCTTGGTAGTTTAGAAAGCCCAAAGTGAAGTGAGATTGTTTGCACGACATATCCTGTAGACTGGCATCTACTTTCAGGAAGAGAAATATCTCTGCTTTACTCAACCACAGTCACTTCCATTTCCAAATGTGCTTCAGAACACTATGTTCTGCATTCTCTACCACGTCCTGACCCTGTTCCTAGAGTGTTCATTTGGAAACCACCTTCTTGCAAAAAGAGAGAATTGGGAAGGGCAAACCAAAGATCCACTCAGTGAATGGAAATTCAGATAGTACAATTTGATTCTGAATCTGTTGATGATGGTGTTCAAGTTGGTCACAATTGGGTAAGCTAATCTACATCAGGAAGATTCCAAGAACAAAAACACCATTACTAGCATCTTAAAATTACATACACACACACACACACACACACACACACACACACACACACACACACACACACAGACACACACACACAGAAAACAACAAACCAAGTTTACTCCAACTCTTTCTTTGAGCATGTGATCTGGAGAGGTGCTGACATCTGCCCAGTTGCAATTAGGAACAATTCAAAGTGGCTTTTCTACTTTTCAGAAGAAAGAAAGATTACCTCTCTTAGTTAGAAACTATTATGAGTTTACAATACTAGCTCTCCAACGCAAGTGGAAAGGACTTTGGAAAACCTAAAAGCCAAGTCAAATTACGCCTCACTGGGACTATTTATAGCTAGCTGGTCACGTCGTAAGACCCTCCTCTTGGCTTAGCCAGACAGACGTGACAGAAACAGCATAATATTTCTGAAAGTGACAAGCAGCTGGTGGAGATTATACTTCTTTCACCTGAGAGAAGAAACGGAACAAAGATAGAGAAGTGCAGCCAGCACGCCAGGAGGGCGATGCTTCCAAGTGCGCCTTCTGTTTCTGTGCTTTAAAAAAAAAAAGTAGGGGGATTAAGGGAAAACAAGATCAAGGGGAACTTAAGACTCTTTGTATGTTTAGGTTTTCCAGCTGGGTAGACAGCTCACCCAAATAGCTATCCTCTCCTGCTGCTACTAAAAATACATGTTCTAGGAAGAAAATGGCTGCATGTTCATCAGGGAGACAGGAAGACCCCCATGATAGTTTTATATGGGACTCCAAATAATACCCAGTTCCCCTTTTTGCTTCCCTAGTTCTGTCAAGAGGTTAACTAAAGTGCCTGATTCGTAATGAGAAAGTTTACTTCCAGACAAAATGGTGTCTGTTCACGGCATCAGCAGAAATCTGAAATGCCTTAAAAGCAGCTCATTGTGAAGGCACACATTGTGGCACGGCAACTAGGAAAAGAAACGCAACTGTCTTCTACCAACTGATGCTAAAATGAAAATTCGGGGATTCAAGAAGGAAAGGGAACAGATGAATGACACGAAATTGAAAAAAAAAACTAGTACTGCTGAGAAAAATGAAAAGGAGAATGACTTTCTAATAAAGGAGAGTTCTCATAAAATCAGAAGGCAGGGGCTTCTTTCTGTGCTAAGGAATGTAGAAGAAATAGGATGAACATTCTTCTTGCAAACCTTGCAGTCGCTTTTCTTTGATGAGTGCCCTTTGCTTCCTCCCTGCTGCCAAGAAAATGTAGGACAAGCTAATACAAACAGCACAAAACGGGACGCCATTACAGTTGATTGCAATTCATCTCCATACCCCCGAGTCCCTGACTGACTCAAAAAGCACCAGGTCTTTGTGCAGTGTCCCCATTATTTCCTTATTTTCATAATGTCTGTTGTCTTTGAATTTACCGCTAGCATTACATTTTATATTTGGTCATTTTGTTTCTTTCACACTCCACACACCAAACATATAAAACTCTTCTACATGGGATCAATTATTCAACGATGGAGGCTTCCTTACCAGTCCCTGAGATGGAGATTTTAAAATATGGTGTTCCAGTTCTGAGAACTGAATAGATCACATTAGCCTAAATCTCTCATGCATAATCCATTCCCAATGACCTTGTTTAGTTGCTTTCATTATGGTAACCTGCATGCTAACCCAGTGTTCAGCGGAGACTAGAACACAGACAATACATACCTCATCTTCCTCTTTGTAACTCCCTCCATCTCTTTATCCTACCTTCATCCTAAGATCACCATTATCAGGAATCATGTGTGAGTCTTTCAGACATTCCAGCCATGAAACCCTCAAGATTTGCTTTGCATTTTGCATCCTGTAGTGCTTTCAAGCCAGCCAGAGCTACAGTGAGACCCCTTCTTGAAATGAGCAAACACACAACAGACAAGAGGAACATTAGCGCATTAAGACTCTCCTGCATCAGTTTCATCTATGGCCCCTTGCTTCTTAACAAGTGTTGCACTGCATACCATTAGTTGGAAAATGGTTGGCCACAGAAATGTTCACTATTAACCCACAATTTTTCCTGATTTCTGATTTACTAGGCAGCTCCTGCAATGTCATGGTCGGAGACTGCTTCCTTACACAAGGTGAAGGGTACCTGTGAAACCAAGTGGAGCAAAACCACTTCCCGTCTGTCCCTCGATGCTCTCACTGACTAATGTAGAATAGAAATAGTAAGTCTGCTACTATACAATAGTAGACATACAATAGACGATTTACAGTCTTAGCTTGTGAGGCCACTTCCAGATACATGGAAAAGAAATGATACACAAAATCGCACAGTCGGGAGGTGTATTAAGCCGTCAAGGGGCCTTCCAGCATAACAGCAAGACTGGGGTCAAATCTCAGAACATCTGGAACTTCCTTCCAATGGAATGTTATCATACAGAGGTACTCAGATTTCTCATGGGGGCGGGGTAGAATAATATGTCACGGGTGTCACTGCAGAGTGGGCCACAGTAAGAGCTGTTGGGACACTGATGTGAGCCTGAACTAAAGCAGCAAGAAGGATTACGTTACAGAGAAAGAGGGTATTAGGAGCCTGTGATATTCAGGCACCAAAACTGATGTAGACCCTTCTTAATATCAATCCCCAATTGCAAAAAGGGAGGGAGGTTACCATAGAAACTTGTCCTGGAGTAATAGTAATATGATTGTCTCAAATACCATGCTCATAAAAATGACATTCTGACAGGACAATAAGAACCTCTCTGAAACACTACTTTATCACAAGAACATCCACAAATACCGAAACGTGCTTTTCGTAAACTACCAAGTTTCTTTGTTACCTTCTAACAAGCGCACCTCAATGTCAAGCACCAAATGGGAACAAGTGACTGATGGAAATTCCAGTCCAGTTGCTTTCTATAAAGCCTTCTGCCACTGTTTGCGGCTTAGGTTCTACAGTCACTCCAGATGCTGAAGTGTCTATGAAAACACTGTTCCTTGGGGAAATGTTGTATCAGGGTCATGCAAGCTTTTGGTTATCACATTAAGCGAGAAATCCATGACCCTTCCTGCATGGATGTTTCTGTTTGAAGATACCTTATTTAATATATGATGCTTATATTGCTAGTTCCTTGGCATTACCTCAAAGTCACTACTATTATTGTTTATCCCTGAAGGAAGCTTATGCAGCACACATATTTCCCCTCTAAGGTCTATTACTATCCTTTAAGACCTAAGAACAATAAACATTGCTTTAACGCTATGCTTGGAGGCTACTGTAAATAGCCAAGGGAGAAACAAAAACAGGGAGACCGTGGTACTCCACAGACTGTGACAAGGATAGGTGTTAGTTACATAATGAGAGGGAAAACAATGAGATGAGAAACTTATTTGGCTAACCTAAAATATGTGTTTATTAGGCAATTCAGTTTTGTTTTCCCCATGCATGTCTGCGAGCAACTAAAGATGCATTACAAACATTGGACTGGGGCTACGGAACAGATTCTAGCAAGTAGGCAAATTCTCAAATTCTCAAGCCTATGAACAGTGAGGATTGATTGCATTTCAAGACATCATTGCCTACCTTGAGGCACTTAAGTGTGAATAGATGTGCAGAGTAAAGTTATAACAATACCAGTTCTTTAGGTATACGCCCTCCTTGGGTGAGCTCACAATGGATTTCTAGTCCTCATATCCCTTTGCTCTTTTTCCATGAGCCTGAAAAAAGATCTAGCTTATAATTGGTATTTAAATGAGAAAAATCAAAGTTCTAGAAAATTGTGAAACATGCCATTTTAGTGAGAGAGAGAGAGAGAGAGAGAGAGAGAGAGAGAGAGAGAGAGAGAGAGAGGATGAAAATACGATTATGTAGATTCCTGCTTCCTAAGCAGGATTTCCATCTTCACTGGTAGTTTTTCTCAAACCGTGCTATGCCCATTCCGCTTGGGGATGTTGTAACTAGTTTCATTTCTGACTCAAGAGGCCTGAAGTGATATCTGAAACAATCCAGCCTTTCTACCCAGCTTCCAGAAAATGCTGATGATACACATACTTGGAGAAATAAGGGTGTAGATGGCAAGTTCCCTCAAGAAATGTATTAGTGCCAGCAAAGACATATGTCTCACTGATGATAACTCCTTGCAGGAAACCAAAAATTCTCTCCTGCTCATGGCTACCCAGTACATACTTTAAAAGTAAGCTTTTAGATTATCAACAGATATACAAGTAAAATATTTTAGAAAAGACGATGACGTCCATTCATCTGCCTAAATCTATAAATGCTCTAAGGAAAATAAAGAATGTATGCTCGGATCTCACTGTTACTTTCTAAATAGGACCTCCCATCCTGTTTGTTCCCCTTTCCTCTGCTACCAGACCATTGCCAGCATTTAGAAAGCCATGGTGCAAACTTCTGCAAGGCTCAGAATGCTTAGTTTGCATGCAGCTGACAGGAGCAGGCAAAAACACCCCTTGTGTGTCTTAACATGCAGATAAGGGCTGGGGTTATTAGGAAGCTGTTATCTGCAGATGAAGACATTGGCTCTTCCCTGCTCTTACCTGAGATAAAATAAATCCAAGACGACTTTTGTGAAATAAAGGCAGGAAAGTGTGGATCAGGCAAACTGTACTGAGAGGAAGTCTGGCTCAAAGAGCCTGGGGAGAAGGGCAGTTTGAAGCTAAAAGCCCCAGCCGGGAATTTGATCTATAAGATATAATTCAGAAGAATACAAAGTATCTCAGAGCTATAAAAAAACAAGCACAAAGTGGACGAAAGAAGGGTGTGTTTATGGGTACTTCAAATGGGTCACCATCTGAGGGAGGCTAAGGTTGAGAAAGACCTTTGGGGCATTTAACACTCATCCCTTCACATCGCTGAACCAACTTGATAGTTTGGGTTTAATAATTGAAAATCTCCAAGGTCAATTTGAGATCAAACATAGGCTTAGCCACCATTTAAGCCAGTTTGATTTTTCCACCCTACTAAAGAACTGTCCACAGCTGCCCTTGTCTCCTACACCAAGTTTCTTCCTGCACATATGGTTCCACTTGCAGTTAAGAAAAAATAAACAGGCTGCATTCAACTACGTTTCAATAATGTAAACTTTTCTGGTGTTACATTTTGTTTTACTTTGACAAGATAAGAAGCAAAAATGTTGATCTCTGTAAGCAAAGCTCAGCCCAAGCTATCACTGTGAACATTCCAGAATGGAAGAGAATTATATGAAAGTGATGATTAAAAGGAGAGAAAAAGAATTTAAAAATCTAATATGCAGAGAAACAATGTTGGATATATGAAGGAATATTACAAGAATCCTATTTATAGCTTATACAAATTTCGTTTTGCTTTGCCCAAAATTGTGGGAGGCACCTTCTGTTTTCTGATACAAATAAAAAATTTCTTAAAGGAATTCGAGGGACGGGACATAAAGAGCTATTTCTCCCAGGAGTCTGCTAAGACTTTACACAGAGAGCTGGAGAGATGGCTCAGTGGTTCAGAGCCTCTATTTGCTCTTCCAAAGGAGCAGATTTGGATTCCTAGCCCCAAGCTCTGGGGAATCTGATGCACTCTTTGGTCTATGTGGACAACATCACCTACTCCCCAAACCCCCCAGTCTCTTCTGTTTCACACACACACACACACACACACACACACACACAAGAAATCGTGTTTTCAAAAGTATCTACATTACAAAAATACCCCCAATATGAAAATATAGCTATACACGATCATTCATTGAAAATTCATTTGAAATTATAAAATATTTGAAATATTAAAATTATAAAATAAAAATATAAAATATAAACTACCAAAACTGCCCATAAAATGGAGATTAGCTATTATAATACAGCCACATGATGGAAAGACAAACAAGTAAAAAATATGATGAAGATCTATTTCTAGAAGCAATGAAATAATTTACAGGATAAATTGTTAAGTGAAAATAGCAAAGTATATAGTTGACCTGTCCTTACCATACACAACCAAACATGTGCATGTTTGTGTTAACTTGATCGTGGTAATTATTACACAGACAGGAAGGAAGGACTTGTCTATTTTGAATACATATATATTCTATTTGTCAAACATTTTTTAAAAAAAATAGGAAGTAATCTGTAGAATGCTACAGGTCATGTAAGAAAGGAATATAAGCAATATAGTAAGGATAATCCAGAAACCAAAGAAATTTGTTTTAGGACAGAAGACAGGACGGAATGAGGAGAAGGGGAACCGGAAGGAGTACTGGGGGTAGAAGAATGGTACTGCTTGGCACACATTTTTTTTTCATAGCACTGATTCTGAGAAGCCAAAGTGGGCAGAAAAGAACTAATTTTTTCTAAATGTGAAACAGTATCTCACCACTGAATTAATATTTTAAAAAATGTTTATACAAATCCCTCCCCTTTGGGCTCAAGGATCTAGATGTAAAAGGAGGCAAAAACGGTTGTTGTAAGAGGATTCTAAGGAACCAGGGCCTTTTAGACACTAGAGGACTGGTGTACACCTGAACTCACAGGGATTAAAGCAGCATGCACAGGGCCTGAACAGGCTGGAGCCACATGGGTCTCACAAGTAGCAGGGTTAGTGGAGAATCGCTCGTCCCTACCCAAGAAGCTAACTTCAATTGATATTCATTCACCATGGGAGAATTACTCACTCCAATGGTGGCACACAGATATATTAGCCACACTTAGGGCTAGGCCCCATGTCTAGGAGGAGATGGCCAACATAAACAAATATCAACGGTGTTTTTGTTTCATTCTTTACATTTTGGTTTTACTCATCTTTCACTTTGTATATTTTAGTTTCCATTTTTGTGGGCTTTTTTGTTTTGAGTATTGCAATACATAGCAAAAGACCAAATCTCAACAATCAATAGAGAGAAAAAATTTAACACCCCCCTTTTCTGTGGAATCACCGTGGTGGCTGGGACCCTGTACCCATACCCTGAAAACTGGAGGGCCTTCGAGGCCCTCACTGCTTCTCAGTGCAGCGGGGCTCAGGTCCGCGTGCTCTCCGCACCACTCCACTTCCACTTTGGTCACACCAACCGCACCCCTGAATTTCTCTGAAAATTTCCGCTGGCAAGTTTCCAGCATTCGAGGGTGATGACGGATTCTGTGTGTTTGAGAGTAATGCCATCACCTATTATGTAATCAGCGAGGAGCTGCGAGGAAGTACGCCAGAGGCAGCAGCTCAGGTGGTGTAGTGGGTGAGCTTAGCTGACAGTGACATCATCCCTCCAGCCAGCACCTGGGTGTTCCCCACCTTAGGCATCATGCACCACAACAAACAGGTCGCTGACAATGCAAAAGAGGAGGTGAAGTGAATCTTGGGGCTGCTGGACATTCACTTAAAGACATGGATTTTTCTGGTGGGTGAGCAAGTGACACTGGTTGACATCATAGTTGTCCGTACCCTCTTGTGCCTCTATAAACAGGTCTTAGAGCCTTCTTTTTGCCAGGCCTTCCCCAATACCAACCGATGGTTCCTTACCTGCATTAACCAGCCCCAGTGCAGGGCCAGCTTGGGGGACGTGAAGCTGTGTGAGAAGGTGGCGCAGTTTGATGCTAAGAAGTTTGCAGAGAGCCAGCCCAAAAAGGGTACCCCAAGGAAAGAAAAGGGTTGACAAGAGAAACATAAGCCCCAGGCTGAGGGGACAGAGGAAAAAAAGGCAGCTGTCCCAGCTCCTGAGGAAGAGATGGATGAGCAGGCATTGGCTGCTGAGCCTAAGGCCAAGGACCCTTTCGCTCACCTGCCCAAGAGTACCTTTGTGTTGGGTGAGTTTAAGCCTAAGTACTCCAATGAGGACACCCTCCCTGTGGCGCTGCCATATTTTTGGGAGCACTTTGATGAGGATGGCTAGTCCCTGTGGTATGCTGAGTGCTGCTTCCATGAAGAGCTCACTCAGACCTTCATGAGTTGCAGCCTCAAAAGAATGCCTTTTCTAGTGTTATCCTCTGTGGAACCAACAACAGCAGCTCCATTTCTGGCGTTTGGTTCTTCCGAGGCCAAGATCTTGCTTTTCCACTTGAGTCCAGATAGGCAGGTGGACTATGAGTCGTATACACGGCAGAAACTGGATCCTGGTAGCAAGGAGACCCAGACCCTGGTTCGAGAGTACTTTTCCTGGGAGGGGGCCTTCCAGCGCGTGGGCAAAGCCATCAATCAAAGCAAGATCTTCAAGTGCACACGTCTTGCCAGTTGCCTAGCTGCCTGCACCTACCCTTCAAGGGAGATGAGGGACATTAAAGGAAACTGAACATTGAAAAAAATTCAGTTCCACAAAAATGTTTGTTTATTGGAAAGATCAAGAAAATTGATCTGCCTCTTACAAATTACCAATCTGAGGACTAAGAAAAGCAACTTACTATAGATTGTACAGTTGTTAAAATCCTAATCTTGTGTTACTCGATAATTTATGCTCATAAATCTAATAACCTATTATAGATAAAATAAACTAATTCCTTGAAAGACAGAAATGACCATATCATAGTGACCAAAATGTAGATGATAGAGTTTCTCTATTAAAGATGTTAAATTTATAGTTAATAATTTTTATTACAAAGAAAACCCTAAATAGCTTTACTGGAGAAATCTACTAATCATTTAAGGAAGAATGGATAACAATGCTGCAAATCACATGCAGAAAATAATAGAAAAGGAAATTCTTAACAACTCAGTTTATGAGGCCAGCACAAAGACAGATACAGGAAACTCACTCAATAACAACTCTCGGAGACATGGATATATAAATTCTCCCACCCAACTACTCAGCAAACCTGACCTTGAGTACCTTCCAAGATTACACAAGCCCAGTTGTGTTTAAGGTGGTATGGCCATATCCTGGCTGTCGATAATTTATTCATGGTTTAGGGAGTTTAATCCCACGAAATCTAAAAGAACAACATTGTGCTCAAATATTTTCCCCCAGGAATACAGTAGAGAAAAAAATCACAAAAATTTTGAATAAGGTAGAATCTAAAGCAGACCATAATTTGTAGTCATGATGCCTTAATAGTATGCCTTAAATATGGCTTTATATGGAGGTTAATGAATATTAATTTTCAAGTGATCTATAACACTACAGCATATTTATGCCCTTGTCCATCCAACTCAGTTTAAATAGCATCTACATTGTAAAGTCTAAGAGAAATGGAAAAATTATTAATGTGCAAGAAAGCACTGGATAGTTGGCTTTAATGTATATGCAATCTGAAAAAGAATTAAACACCATCGAGAGTGAGAACATCATGATAGACAGCATATAAACAAACTCCAACCAAATACATTCCTAACCCAAAGACAAAAGAAATTATACACAAAAACATGAAGTCCATTTTGTACTGGACAACTACTACTGAGGATAAGGCCTACCCTAGAGTGTGGCTGATATAACCAGTGTCAGCTCACTGAAGAAAACTGATTTCCCCTCTCTCGGCAGCTACTACCTACAAATAGCTTCTTGGTTAGGGATGGGATTTTGTACCCTCTTCGTCTTCTCTGTAGAAGAACTGGGATCATTCTCAGAACTCAACTGTCTACAAAAGGATGACACCTGGTGCTCAGAGACCCAGGAAAGGGGGACTAAGGCAAACATTTGTCCCCAAAGTCTTTTCTTTAAATGATTAAGTTTGTTAATTTAATTTCATCTTTAAGTGTTTTCTTGTATATCTGATATATACCATGGGCATATTTGGTGCCCAACGAGGTCAGAAGATGGTATTGGATTCCCCTTAAAGTAAATAAATATAAATGCCCGTTAAGGTCCATGTTGTTGCTGGAAAAATGAATCTGGGTCCTTTGAAAGAGTAACAAGTGCTCTTAACCACTGAGCCATCTCTCCAGCTCCTTCCCCAAAAGTCTTTTCTTACTGTTCGAAACACTGTGTGCTACCACAAGCCAAGACATGATTTTTTGTCAGGTTAGAAGGCTATTTAATTCAGGAATGTCCTGAAATACTAAAGCTACCATGTAGAGCCACACAAATAATCCCAAGATTACATAGTGGATTTGGCAGGATTATTGAAGTATGATTTCTTTCTCCAGCAGCTTTTGACTGCTGGGTAAGTTCAAGACAGGGGCAAAACAGCAAGGACAACATTTTCAACTTGTGGGCATATTCTTCTTTTTCCCCCCAGTGTATCATTTTAGCACTGTTGACAGTTGGCCTACAACAAGCCCCGAAATACAACCAGAAACATTACTATGATTGCTGCAAGCCAGAGGTAACAGTGTTAGCGTGTAGTTAAACAGCTCTGACAGCTTCAGCTCTGCTAGGCACTCCACTCTCTGCCATCCAGTGAGAACTGGTGCGTTCTCATTACAGCACTACCAGAAGAGCCATGAATTGAGAATACCTGCCAGCACCATTCACCAGCTCACTCCAGAACTAGGAGTGCAAATTTCATATTGACTAGAAGGACTTAAAGGGGATGAGATATCTGCCAAGCAAGAAGAGTCATTTATCATTTCAAGATTCATCTAAAACTACACCCCAAGTTATATTTATGGTAATTAGTGGCCAAGGAGGGACCTCTCACTTATAAGGGACTAGTTCAGCTACGTAAGTATGAGCTTCCATGTGCTTCGCCATAGACAACAAGCTGCTATGACTACCTATCAAATTCTATCTCCCCTAAAGTCAACATTCTGGAAATTATTCTATAGGAGAAAGTTATATGCTCTGATTTTGTTCCATATATAGTCCTAATTTATACTTTTAGGAAAAGTATTTGGCTCTAGAAAATACAATGGGAACCCAAAACAAAGCTGATTGGGAAAAATTAATTAAGGTCCCATAGAACACGAATATGAACTGATAACTCATAAAACATGGAAATAACATCTTGAAAGAAACAAAATGGAAGAGAGAAATTTATTGAAGCTGGAGCTTTTTAGTTTTATCATTAGCATTGCCAATATAAGGCTAGTAACTTAACTCTTAACACAGCATAAGAATTATGGCTACTGTGAAAATACTATTCATATATTCATAGCATTCCTAGTTAGTACTCACTACATGCGATTCATACATTCCTCCATCAACTCTGACCACCAAAACTCTTTCTGGACACTGCCAAATGACTATGAGAGTGGAATGGCAACATAACTAACACCTCTCCAAGATCCCATGGACTAGACACCCATTGCAAGGTACATTATGTAAAATCTGCTAAAAGCCAAGTTAAAAGGTCACAATTTCAGAGACAGGGCAATAATGGAATACTGATGATGGCTTGACAGTCATTTGGGACACCTTCAAATACAGGCAATCTATGTAATCTTCTCTAACTAATGTGAATACCCGAGGCTGGAGACACCTCAAGTACACTTTTCCCAGAGCTGTCACAAAGCTCATGTGATGAATTTTATAACCATCAATCACTGTCACTGACTACCAAGTAGCTTCATAGATGGGTCATTTGTGCCAAGAGAACACAGGGGAGTTCAAGGGATTGATCTTTTAAGATTTATTTATTTATTATATATGAATACAGTGTAGCTGTCTTCAGACACACCGGAAGAAGGCATCAGATCTCATTACAGATGGTTGTGAGCCACCATGTGGATGCTGGGATTTGAACTCAGGACCACAGGAAGAGCAGTCAGTGCTCTTAACCACTGAGCCATCTCTCCAGCCCCAACGGATTGATCTTATCCCTACACCAATGAGGGAGTGATGAGCCACATTAGACTTAATAAATTACTTTTGAGAAATTGGCTTTTTACATTTTTAACCTCTAATTTCAACTTTCAGTCTAATTAAGAAAAATCCCCAATACTCTTAACATTTACAAAAAGGCCTAGTAAATAAGGTCTCTTGTGATAATAGACTCTGTGTGAATAGCTAATCTGATCTTTTTATTTTTGTATGATGTACTAGCCTTAAAGAAACAAATGCTTACATGACTTCGCATGTAGAAAAATATTCCAGAAAATAACCTCCCCACAAGACAGAGCCAAAAGTATTCAAGCATTGCTGCTTATCAATGATTCTACAACTCCCAATTCTGTAAAGGGAGACAAGGCAACAAAATGCTTTCTGAGGCACAACATAGTGACTGAATAATGAGGGCAACCTTTGTAATCCAATGATCGGTTTCTGTACCACTGTGCAGATCGCAGCATTCTAGAAGGCATCGCACGTGGTACTTTTAGGACTTTAAAAGAGAAATGTACAGGCTGACAGTCTGGATAATGGGGCTCAGCACCAAGCCAATAAGCAGAGCCGGATGATGGATGCTCCTTTCGTTTAAGCCCTGATCAAAGCTGTGTGCCTCCACGACCGGTTCAAAGATCCTTTCTTAAAAACATAATTTCTTATTGGAAAAATCTTTCAACTCATAATGGCCAGGGCAAAATAAGATGTTTCTGAGCGGAAAAATGAAATTCAGACCCAAATGGATATAAGAATGGATAACATAAATATGAAAATAGACTTCTTCATTATGAACCATGAAGACACACAACAGAAACTCCAGTACTATCATGCATCTGCTAGGCTGGAAAAATACTGAGCAGTTTAGCCAGAACATGTGAAGAGCTGTGATTCTCCCCAATCTATATTACTTTCAAAATCGAGGGGGTTTTGCTTTTTTTTTTTTCTTTCTCGAATCCTCCTCGGTTCTTCCTCTCTTTTTGGTGTATTTTTGCACATTATAAAAAAAAATTAACATTCTTCCATGCCTTCTGATTACAGAAGAGCCAACTGCAGATAAAGTCAAGAAGAAAGTAAAACATCCCCATAGAGTTTCCTAGAGCACCAGGTAGAGGAAAGAAAGGCTGTGTCACAGTGACTTAGATGGCTTCTGGAAGTTACAATAATTTTACTACATTTATTACTTGATTTTTAATATAAATATTTTATATTTGTTCCACAAAACAAAAGACTTCAACTAAGGCACAAAACAAGATACCCAATCATTTCACCACATCCAAATGTATCCCTGAGCAGCACTAACTGGGAACAATGGAATTCTGTGCCTTCAGGATGCCTTTTAACTACACTACAAGGGAGGTATGAAAACGAAGGCCACAAGAGAATTGGAAGTGACTTGGTGGTCAATATCATGAGGTGCTTTTCATTTAGGAGTGCCCAAGTTCATAATTTGAAAACAATTTGATTGGTGTCACATGACAGATTAACTCTGGAGCTGGTCGTATTAAAAAAAAATCACTATGTGAAAGAGATTCAATTGACAATGGGTTTTGGCTAATGAAAGCCTGAACTGATATTTAATAGACAATTTCAGATGGCAAACAGGCAAGGAGGATTTGAGAGACTTAACATTGTGTACATAAGCCTCCATGTGGACCAGATACACAACTGAAAGCCAGGAGCCGTCAACAATCATTGAGTGACAACTCTATTTCACGTCAAAATGTTTTCTTGTCATTACAAAGAAGGATACGAATTACCAGAAATCAGGTTCACGTGCTGTGCTTTGCTTTCTCCTGTTACAAGAATTCATCTTCAGGAGGGCAAATCTGGCCCTGCTTTCAATAGGAGTCAAATAATAGCAATCAAACAATAAATTGACTTCTAAATTACTTGCTTCAGCTCAGATAACTGGAGTAATCAGCTTAACAATGGGTAGCAAATAACAGAAAACACACTGGCTTCTGAACCATCTAAATATACATTCTCAGCCTCCCTCTGGTCTCAACTTAAATGCCCCCTCCTTAGAGACCTTTTGTGACATCTCTATTACGCACGGCCCTATACCGTCACTTCTTGAACTATGCCCTCTGGGCACTTATCACTGCTTGAAATGCTATTCTTTCTTTTCTTGTTTATTGTCGATTTCCTCCCTTCTCAACAGATCATCTTGTTCATTTGGTCCCGCTGAATCCCAGCACTTAGCATTTAATGGGCCCTCAATATTCCGAGCATAAAATATTCTTTCCTGCATGAAAGCAGAGAATGAATGAGGAAAGCTGACAGGTAAGCAAACAAATGGTTACTATACAACAAGTGGAATATAGTAACTGGGCAAAGTTCAAAAACAGAGACTGGTTCCACAGTGACAGCGAAAAGCTACAAATGGTTTCCTAGGGACCAGGACCACTGAATAAAATCTTGAAGACTAGTAATATTTAGTAACCAGAGGACTGGGGACAGTGAACGGAATGGAAGCTAAAAATAGGAGGGGGGTGCTGTGTGGGGATACTAATGTTTTATCAGTGGGCAAAAATATTTGAACTTGGTTTTATAGGTTTTATAATGGCTGTTGGCTCTTTCAATTTGGCTTTAAAAAACAAATTGCTTGTTTCAAATAAAAATCACAACAGGAGTGAAATGATGGGGTATGGGGTAGGGAAAACGAATTGCTGTGATGGTCCAAGAGCAAGAGATATATATATATATATGCCCATGTGTATGGGTATATATGTGTAATATATAGATATATTATAATATCTGCTGCCATTATAGAACCAGTCTTATAAGCAAAATATAGCAATGTCTATGTACAAATGTCATTTTTTGAAACTGGAATTTAGCAGCATTGGGAAATTTCTGTTTTTGAACTACACTTTCTCCAGTGTTCTCCAGTGCCTTAAACTCTTCTCATCAGAGATAACACAGCTAATTTATACAGGCAAGCATTCCTGTCACTATTTACAGAAATCAGGAATGGTCAGATTTCTTTTCCCCCTAAAAGCAGATACAGAGTGGAAACAAGATCACATCAACTGGCAAAGCCTGAGTTGGCAGCTGTGCAAATGAGCCTTATCTGTGTGTCCATGTGTGGATTAGCTAACCGCTTAGCTTAGCTAGTGTCAGCGCCAAAGAAAAACGCCTGACAGTTCCCACTGCCTTTACACTCTTTGGGGTAAAGACAGGGGGAAAAGTTGCATCTCTAGCAGTTTTTACTTCTTTGGCTTCTGGCTGTTCAAGTGGTCCGGGGCTTGTTGCCATAGGAATCAAATTCATGTGTTGACTATATTTTATAGCAGTGGAATAAATAATATTCATGTGCTTTAGGGCAACAATTTAGAATCTTTAAGGCATAAAGATAATTTTATCTTAAATGACAGTGAGACTATCATCTATTCCATGGAAATTGTCAGGACTTTTGATGTCTGATCGAATATATGTCAGCCATGAATTAAAAAGGAAAAAAAGGAAGGTTCATTATAGACTCAGACTTTTGAAAGAAAAGCAGTTGATCAGTTGTTGACAAGAAGAGTGTACCTCCTAGTAGGGTCCCTTAGTCTGTATCCCCAGTCTGCAAAGTATTGTTATCCTTACTAGGAAAACTGAAGCTTGGAGCTATAAGGACAGAAAATAATGGGAATATTTCCAAAACTATAAACCAAAATAATCAGAACCCCTAGAAGCATAAACTTGGATCATTCTGGAACTTGGAAGATTTCTTTCTTGTACAGGCAATTTTTGCTAGCTCATAGGAGCCAAGGATGCAGGCAAGAATATTGGTGACTAAGAAAGGATTCACACAGTAACCTCTGATAATCTCCAGACCCTTACCTGGAGAAATGTGCTTCTGGAAACAGGACACTGGGCCAGAGAGGGGTGAAGAGGTCTACACTGAAACCCCATTTCAGACATGACTGGGGGCCACACTCTCGACCTCAGGGGACTCTTCTCAAAATGCGGAACAGTAATTACTACCTCAGCAAGTTGGTATGAGGAGTAAACAAGATAACATATGTGAAATGGTCAGTCTTATTCTTGACTTTACTAAACGCTCAATAATCATACAGTAGCAATATGGGTTCGTAGCAATATCACCTTGATCTAAGCCAGTGAACTGAAACAAGGTACTTCTTGTTGCTGCCAGCAGTCATGGTCCTCTTGTTTGACCCATATGGACAACATGGTCTTTTCTCCCTTCAAGTCATAAAAGTACACTTGGAGACAAAAATAATCTAAGCAAGAAGAAAGTGCCGTCTCCTTCCAAACTGCCAAATAAAATACTAGAAGCTAACAGGGTAGTCTATCTGGAATTTACTATTTCTAATTGGGAGAAAGTAGGATCAAAATGTATAGTAGTTGAATTGATTAATGTTAATGCTCAAAGTGCTATATTGGAGACCCACGAACATACATACACAGTAAGGAGATATACAGTGTACACGTGTGTGTGTGTGTGTGTGTGTGTGTGTGTGTGTGTGTGTAAACTTTCATCAAAAATTTACTTTTTTATAATTAAGCCATGAAAGGCCAATGATAAAGGGAAAAATGAATGGACAACAACATATCACACAAAGAATGAACTAGGGATTCACAGATTTCTGTAAAAGGAGAGATAGTAAATACTCCTAAGTTTTCAACGGCACATAGTAAAGGAGTTAAGACCATTTCATCCCAAAGATGCTCTCTGGTTATTGATCATTCCAACCTAGAAACATCTGAGAAACTAACTTCAGAAGAACTATCTGACTGGCCTCTTTGTACAGGTAGCAAACCATAAAGATTCCTAAACCAGAATGAGAAATAACACACAATCACTGGGAAACAATGCCACAACGGACTCATACAAATAAACCTAGTCAAATAACTAGTTTTACACCCTCTATATGTCTCCTAATGCCATAACTAGAATTCACTGTCCCCTTCCAAGATCCCCTTGTCCCATCACCAATTCCAGTATTTACTGGTATTTGTTTTAATAGTCTAAAAGCTTTCTGCTTTGGCCATGTCTTCAGATCATTGCTCTCTTGTGGCAGTCCCAGCATATATGTAAACTCAACACAATATGTATATATTTTCCTGTTCATCTGCCTTGTGTCAACTTGGCTGGGTTCTTCGTCTCAGCCACAGGTCACATTATTGAAGTAGAACAGGCTAAGGTATTCTTCACCCTTCTCCACAACAGTCTTCTGTGACAGCTGTCACGGCATGAAAGCAGCCATTGACAATACATGAAGCTTGTTTCCAAGAAGAGGTGTCTATAGATTTGGCTCATGGGACACAGCGAGAAAATCCCTAAGGTTGAGCCTCATTTATCAGCAGGGAAACACTGCAGAATATGTTAAACCAAAATGCTAAGATTCAAGAAAATATGCTTAGAATGATTTGCTCATGTGGACTTTAAAATATATAAAAATAATGCTGTATAGTAATTATGGTTATAAACTAATGTATGGAACTAGAAAATATCATCCTGAGTGAGGTAACCCAATCACAAAAAAAAAAAAACATGGAATGCATTCACTGATAAGTGGATATTAGCCCAAAGCTCGGATTACCCAAGATACAATCCACAGACCACATAAAACTCAAGAAGGATGACCAAAGCATAGATGCTTCAGTTCTTCTTAAAAGGGGGAACAAAATATTCATTTGAGGGAATATGGAGACAAAGTTTGGAGCAGAGACTGAAGGAATGGCTATTCAGAGCCTGCCCCACCTGGGGATGCAGCCTATATACATACAGCCACCAAAACTAGACAATATTGATGAAGCCAAGAAGTGCATGCTGACAGGAGCCTGATATAGCTGTCTCCTGAAAGGCTCAGCCAGAGCATGAAAAATACAGAGGTGAATGCTAGCAGCAAACCACTGAACTGAGAACGGGGTCCCCATTGGAGGAATTAAAGAAAGGTTTGAAGGAACTGAAAGGGCGAATTAAAGAAAGGTTTGAAGGAACTGAAAGGGCTTGCAACCCCATAAGAATAATGATACCAACCAACCAGAGCTCCCAGGGACTAAACCACTACCCAAAGAGTACAAATGGACTGACCCATGGCTCCAGCTGCATGTTTAGCAGAAGATGGCCTTGGGTAACAATGGGAGGAAAGCCCTTGGTCCTGCCAAGGCTGGACCCCCCAGTGTAGGGGAATGTCAGGGTGGGGGAGGGAGGTGGGAAGGGGGTGGCTGAGGAGGGGGAACACCCCCATAGAAGAAGGGGAAGGGGATGGAATGGGGGCTTATGGACGGGAAACTGGGAAAGGGAATAACATTTGAATGTAAATAAAAATATCCAATAAAAAAGTAATTATGGATATACATATATGATTAAATATGTAAAAAATAGACTCAACTCATGAACTATATTTAAGACAGAGAGGACAAGATAGGGCACCAAGTGTAAAATTTTCATATTTCTTTAAAAACTGATTGCTTAAGGCAAAATAGCATAATAAGATCTGATACAGCAGGTTGATAGACAATTATCATATTATTTCATGAGTATTTTACTTATAATATAGCAAGAAAATTAATGCCCAAAAGGAACGGACATTTTTCTTTATTTTGAAGAGACTTAAGACTTAAAGAATCAAGTTAAATTTAGTTTGATCTTCATTTACTCAAGCCAAGCATAGAAGAGGATCCGGCCGATAAGCTGCTCCATGACAAATAAGATGATATATATCTAAAAAGTGCTCCATATTTGAGAAATAAAATCATATATATGTAATATGTAGAGTGTCGTTTTAAAGCATTTCTTGCTCTCTTCATTATAAAAGTAACACCTTCTATATGCAATGGTAGTTAAAGCCTCAGAAAATACACCAAAAAGGAACCCATAAAATATTTTGCCTCTTGGCCATAACTGCTAACATTGTGTGTGGAGACTTCTTCAGTAATTGTTTCCTGCACTTATTTTTCTTTACAAAGTCAGCAAATCATATCACATGTGGTTTACTTGGACCATTCATTCAATACTACAGAGTATTCATTGATGAGCCCCTCTTCTGTATATTTATCGAAAAGCTATTTGAGATGCTCTACCCAAAGCTCGCTTCCAACGTCTCATCCTTTGTCCTGTGTTCCTGACAATATGGAGAAATGCACTTCATCTCCAGTGGTCATTTAGACTTTAAGGAGATCCCCTCCGCCACCTGCCACCACCGAGTACAAGCCGTGCAAGCAGGCATTGAGGCGCCTCTCAGAGTTGCCTGTCTGAACCCATGCATAAACCCATCAAGGCGGGCGAGCCTACCTGAATTCTAGGCACCCCCCCACACTTTTTTTTTGGTAAAAATGCACCATATAAAGCAGCTACTTGTTTGTCCTCGAAACATCTTTGAAGAATACAAAACCCAAAGAGCGGCAAAGCTCACTTCCCAAAAAGAGCAGCTGCTATTGAGCTTAATAAGTAACTTGCTCAAATAATTTGCTGCTACCATGAAGGAGGACCTTTATCCCTGAGACAGGACTTACTGGAAACGCAGGCTTCCTTTAGTGCTGGTGGCGCAATGCTTTGCTGCACCTACTATCAGCAAGCAACATAGCATTAACTGTGCTTAGAATGCTGGGCGTAGCACACAGTTGAAAAGGATACCTCTACCGTCTCATGCCTCTTAAATGACCTTATGGGCTTTCCCCAACCTTGTCTGACAACCACAGACTGCTCTTGTAATGCTCCAGTAATTCCACTCCTGTCTCTCCAACCACTTCAAGCATCTACCTCATCACCTTTCTTGGTTAGACAAAAAAGAAATAAGAGAACAGAAGCTGAGGAGGCTACGAGTCACTCCCCAGTTGGACAGGTCTCCCCACAAATGCGAAGAGCCGCTTCCAGGTTGGAAGGGAAATGCTTGGCTTGCAATCTGGCTGGCTGTCCAGGAACCTACATGAGTTACTGACTGCCAGTTCACAGCGTCCATTTTGGGTCTTCAGCACCCATGCATCTGCTGTTTCCCTCCCCTGGGTTTCTCTCTTCCACTGAATATCAACAGTGTTTTCTCTACTCTTCTATTGAACTATCAAAAGCAAAAAAGAGCCATTCTCTTCTGCTCACCTTGTCATACATTTCACAGACCAGCCAACACACCATCAGCTAGAAAGCACAGCAACGTATCCCTCAAAGGTACTGTTATCTCCAAGTAAACACATACAAACTATAACAGATCCTATCAATGTCAAACCAGCCCCTTAAGGATCTGTCACACAGGTATCAACAACAGTTGGGTTCTTTAAGCATATATCCTAAAGCCTTGCCATATATCCTAACGCCATCTTCTGCTCTCTATTGCTCATTCTCAATCCACCCTATATTAGACTTCAGTTCATTCTCAATCCACCCTATATTAGACTTCAGTTCCTAGCTGGGTGATCTGCCGTGACTTCCTCTGCCTTTGTAATGATAACGCATTAATTTCAGACTAGACCTGTAGGGTGTAGCTCTCATCTACGTGTTCAGAACCATGAAGGAGTATCTCTTGTGGTAACCAGTCAATCCTAGCCAACCCATAATAAAACCTTTGTCTAGCTTACCTAGATCGACCACACACCTTTCCCTTTGGTACAACTGAACTCATTCTGCTCCCACTAAACAAGAGCGAGTACACCTCTACCACTTCTGGTTCAGTGCTATCCAAAAGACAATGGCAAACTCTAGTTTCTTAAGACAAGGTATTCATGTTGTAGCTCATGTTGGCCTGAAACTCCCTCTGCAGCCTAGGCTGGTCTTGTACTCATAGCAATTCTGCTTCAACCACATGAATATGTACTATAGATATAAACCATCATACCCAGCTCACATTTATAGCTTTAAATATTTGAACAACACTCAAGTTAAAATTATATATAATTAAGTCTTATGAATATGGTTTTCTTAAGCCAATATATATCTGAAATATTACCAATTCAACATGCAACCCAAACATAATGAGATGCCTTGCCTTTCATACTAAAACTTGGAAATCTGATGTGAATTTAACACTTACAGCACATTTTACTTGGGAAGAGTCACATCTGAAAGATTGTAGAGGTTACTTTCCTAGACAGGATGCAAGTAGCCTCTGTCAATGTAGAAAATGTGAGGCTTGCTTTATTTCCACTCTCAGGGGCCCATAGTAAATTTTGCATGATAATTATCAACGGTAAGGGGTTAGACCTCCCTTATATCTGCATCCTATAGAGCAGGGGCCAATCAACATCAGACCGTGCATGAAATCTGGCTGTCCATCTGACTTGGTAAATACAACTTGGTTGGGACAGCGCCTTACTCATTTATCTACATTATTATCTATGCCACACAGGCTTCATTTAACACTGCTGGTGCTAATGAGATGCATGGTCCATGAAACCAAGAATATTTACTATCTGGCTCTGTTCAGTAGAGCTGGGCCAACTGTTTCTCTAGAGTAGCGATGCCTCGAATGTACTTAGTGCTGGTCATAAAACAGTGTCATTCATCTATATTGAAAAAAGATGTCCATTCGAAATAAGAGCTTTTGTATAGATGTCTGAATGCAGAAAGCAGTGTGGTAACAGCTGGCACGAGGTTTTTACCTCGCCACAGTTTAGTTGACTTTATTACAATTTTTGTTAAATGCTTTTTTAAAATAACCAAATATATCAACATTTTATGTGCTTCTGAGTGTCTAATTTAAAAGCTATCTTTCTTGTGCCTATATTATATCTATGTTGGTTTTTCTCCTTTTTTGTTTTTTCAAGACAAAGTTTCTCTGTGTAACCCTGGCTATCATGAAAATGTGCTTGATAGACTAGGCTGGCCTCGAAATCAGAGATCTGCGTGCTTCTGCCTCCCAAGTGTGCTGGGACTAAAGGTGTGTGCCATTACACCTGGCTCTACATATTACTTCTATATAAAATAATATTTTTATATTTTATATCAATGTAATTTTTGCTTTATTTTATATTTGAACCAACTTAAATTAATTGAAAATGTTCATGCGATTTAAGCAAAAGCTCCAATTCCTTTTCTATATCTAGTAGTACTAGCAGCACTTAAAACTAGCTTTCTCCCATTAGAAAAACATCCTGTTTCGTTAATTAATATACATGTGCCCTTATTTCTAGAATCCTCGGTGCCTTCTTATTTATTTACCTTTTTCTAAACCAACATTATACAAAACTGACCTAGTGACCTAGTTGTGTCAGGTATTATTTCATAATAATATTACTAATGCCAAAATGTAGATACTGGAAACAAAATACGTTTACTGTTCCATAGATTTTGTGGGGTCATTAATCTAGGCACAGGATAGCAATATCTTCTGCCTTTGGTTTCACGATACTTTCATTAAAGTGTCAGGTAGGACTCACAGGATGCTCAAGTCAGAGAAAGAACCTGTTTCCAGGATCACACAGTTGTTGGCAGCATTCAGTTACTTACATCCTGCCAAAACTGGAGGCTTCATTTTCTCATTAGTTGTCAAGGTAGAGAATTACCCAGAGTTTCTCACTATGTTCTCCTCTCCCTAAGGCAGCTTAAGTTTTTGAAGCCAGAAAGAGACAAGGCCTCTCAGTAATTAGACATCCTATGTAATGTGATTGTAAGGTACATTTGATCACCTTTATAAGATTCTATTAGAAGAAACTCACACATCCTTCTAGCACTGAAACAGAAGGGGTGACACACAAGCATGAATGCCAGGAACTGGGGATTGTATAGGGTTGTCATTGTCTCCCCTAACCGTACATTCTAATAATAAATACCTACTTCCCAATTCCCTACCAATTTCTCAGCTATCTGTTTCTTAAAATAACAATAGAATTTAGTATCTCCAAATTCTGCCAGGATTCTATGTGAAAATACATAATAATTTTGTAAAGAAAACTGGTTATTTTATGATATTGCATCTCCCAACTCCAGAGTCCATAGGTTTCTTTCAATCTGTTCTGGGCCTACTTTCGGTGACATTTCTGGTCCATTCTTCATTACATTTCTTGTTAACTTTGTTTCTGCAATAGTCACAATTTTTGTTGGTATTGCAAAGGAACGACTTTCTTCTTCTAAGACTTGTATGAAGAACTAATGAAGGCAGTTAATAGTTTATACTTACCTTATATCTAGCTTGTATATCAAATTCTCTTAGTTTTTTTTTTTTTTTACTAGACTCTGAAATTTGGGGTATATAGCAACTATAGCCATAAAAGGTCATTTTATCTTTTTCTAGGTTAATGTTTTGTATTTCTGCATTTGAAAGATAAATCAAATCCTAAATACTAGTGGTAGTCTAGCATGGTGACTTGCTTCTCTAATCCTAGAACTTTGGTGACACAAATTTGAAGCCAGCTCAAAAGATATGCTTTAGTTATAAACTATGGTTGATTAACACAGTTTTGTCTTCCTTTGGTGAGTAGTGAATTCATCTTTTTGCTTTACATATTAGATGATTAGTATGTGTGTGTGTGTATGTGTGTTTGTACGCATGCACACACATGTGCATACATAAGCATACATGTCAATGTCTATGCATGGATGTGAATTTCGAATATTATAGCAAGTATGTTCCTCAGTGGTTCTCTACCTTATTTTTTTTGAGACACAGTGTTCTGTTCTGTTCTGTTCTGTTCTGTTCTGTTCTGTCTTGTTTCTGATCTAGAAGCTTACCAACTTAGCTAGGGCAGCTGTCCAGTGTATTTGAGGTGTCTTCTTGTCTCTACTTCCTCAGCAACAGGCTTACAAATGCATACCAAAATTACCCAGGTGTTAGGATGGATGTTGGGTGTTGAATTCAGGCCATCCTTTCATACTTTCACAGCAATCCCTTTACCCACTCACTGAACCATCTCCCCAGTATATGTCACATCTTTTGACAGAAGCATAAGAGAACTCTTCCCAACTTCTCAACGCTACTTTGAACAAAATTTGACTCTTCCTATGGAACAGAAAAAAACTCGAATCTCCAAGAATTCATCTGTAGATGTTTAACAAATACCAGTTCTGTGGGTATAAAAAGACCCGAGATTGTGTATCTTATATGCACATAAGTAAACTTCCTAATGAAGGTTATTATGTATAACCAACAGCTACATGGCAAGCAGGCATCAGAATCACTTGGTGGGTATTACTTCCGAATGTCCATACCCAGGCCCCTCTCTACATCAACTAAAACTCCAATTTTAACATAGGTTTTTCAAAAAGTGATGGTAATTCTTTAAGAGGGCCTTTTGGTAGGCCAGCAAAGTCGCTCAGATAAAAGGCTTGTACAAGTTCTTTTTTTGCTTTTACATACTGTGATGCACCTCTACTCTCAATGAATAAATAAAATGCCAAAAAGAAAACCCTTGCTGATTAGATAAGCATTGTTTTATTTAGCAATGATAATCACAGTCTCTTCAGGGTGACAAAGCTACTTTAGTTTTGGGGGAACCACTATAGATCTTTCCCCAGTCCAAGAAGAGTCAGTTAGTAAGCCCATTCTGACATTTCCTGGCTGCCTTCAAATCCAGGAGATTCAAAATGAAATGGCCTGCTGTTAGCTAGTATGTGTCTTTAGGATTGGGGGTTTATAACCCGATCTTATTTGCACAGCTGAATCTCTGAAATCACTTATTTCAAAAATATTATACTGGAACCCCATCTGGACCAACTGAATCACAGCATCTTAGAATGTAGCTGAGACATTTATTTTAGGGAAACTTAAGGCAATTCTTGTTGACAAAAAATGGGTTAAGAATGATTTGATTTAAGTTGCTCAACTAGTATCTGTTCCAGACCCAACTAATCATCCTTTAACATGGATACTTACAAACTTCTAAAATAGATTATGATGGGAAATACTTACCTTCCAAAAAGCACTAAAGAGAATATTTCATGGCAGAAGTAGGATCCTTGATTTTATCATTAGATTGTTTAAAATGCTTACATATTCAACTGATTAGAAACCAAATGGAAAAAAAAAACAAAAAAAAATGAGAAAACTATCTTCTACTTCCCTTCCTTTCATCCTTTTCTTATGACTATTAAAGCACTATATGAAAGAGAATAAAATGCTCAGACAAATATGAAAAGCTTTCTGTCCCAGCAAGAGGGGTAACAGCCAACAGAAGTTTCCACATCAATTCAGTGACCTGCTTGCTACCGTGAAGTGATGATAGCTGATATCAGAAGTTGCTGGAATTGAACCAGAGGAGAACGACTTAAGAAGATATTTTAAAGTGTTGGCTTGACATGGCATTAGTCATCAATCTTAAGTGTTTAATGTGCTTAAGCAAAGAAACAGTCACAAATTACTTCCGGCTCTCAGCACCTTCTGAGATGCTTTCTTCAAACAGGATATGATGCTGAAGAGCCAATGTCTCATCACAATGTAGCACATGGTAAGGCCAAATCAGGAATTCTGGCTGGGATTAAAGTAAAGTGAATTTCATTGGATTTAAACAAAAATTCAGGAAATTCTAAATGGAAATGGCTTAATGTTCCCCAGATGGCAAAGAAGATACTGTGCATGTGCTAACTTTTAAGTGTATATAGGAAATAAAGTTGACTAAAAAAGAGAGTATTCTAGATTATCGTATACATGCCCCATAACTGTAATAGCATAAAAAGAAGAGTTTAACATCAAGCCTCCCACCATACAAACATCATATGCTAAACTCTTATGCAACCATATTAAATTAGTTCAGTACAGTGTGAATTAAGTCAGAAAACACCATATTGAGTCTTTTCCTAGGAGGAAGAAATTAGAAGGAAAGAAAAATTTCCAGTAACCTTCAGGACTTCATCCCTATTTGTCCAGTCCCTGATAACCAGATGATATTTTAGAGACTATGGTTTAGTAAGCCTATTCCAACGTAGAATACTTTCCTTGTAATCCAAACAGTATTTTCAAAATATACTAATAGGATCGATCGAGTGCTTGCCTGGCATACCTAACACATTCTAACTATATGTGTATGTGTGTACGTGTGTGTGTGTGTGTATGTGTGTGTATATGTGTGTGTGTGTGTGTGTTTATACCAATACTGATTATGACAGTCCAACTATTACCATTTTAGATGTTCTATTCAATCATTCAATTGCTTATATAATCAATTGCTTATTTAATTAATAGCATGAAAAGTAAAAGATAGAAAAGGACTTCAGTTAAAGATGATGGATTGAACACATTTATCTTGGCTAACTCCCAAAATTCGCCTGACATGACACTAAAAGGATCTTTTTTAAAACCCCACAGCAGCAAAGAGATGGGAAGAGACAACCATATTGATATCCTGAGAGAAATATTTTAACAAAACCAACAAAAATATTTTAGTTGATGTGAAAAATCCCAGAATAAAGGTATTTATACTGAAGCACCTCCAGACGACCCAGAGAGCTGAAGTTAGGGAACGAGGGAAGCTGAAGGAAGGAAGTAATAAAACTTTTTAAAGAAGCGATTAGGAAACCTCTAACTTCCTGTTTCTGGTTTTTCTGTCATTCTACCATAGGTTCAGAGATTTACTCCTTGGAGAGTAAAACAGAACATCTCTGACCCAGAAACAGGAGCACGATGGTCATTTGTATACTGAACGTGGTATCTGTCATATTGCTACCTTCTTGTTCAGAAAGTAATGAAAAGCTTCATCTGTAGGTCATCCAATTAGACCAATAGACAAAATCTAAGGGGAAAAAAGGATCAATCTTGATTCTAAAGCTCACCTAGCCCATCAGAGTCACACAACTTACAAGCAACAAACATGGGAACAGATCCATTATAACAACTTCCAAATGTTTTTACATAAACCCCTCTTAAGCATATAGAAAATAATTAGCATGAAAATAACCCCAAAATCTGTGATTATAATATGCCCTAAAACAAAATGGTTCGGAAGAAACAATAAAAAAATTTAAAATAAAAATTCCTAATATTTTCAGAGAGAAATTTCAGAGCATTGTGAATATGAGAGAAATAATATAAATCTTACAAAGGGAGAAAAAAAACATGATTGAAGAAGAATCATAATATCTAATTTTTCAGTTAATTTCATGAATAACAAGACTTTGGTAGAAAGTAGACAGTAAAATTTTTTAGGGTAAATGCTTTCTAAACAACAATTATATTTTCAGCCTAACTATCAAGCTAAGTGTAAGCATCAAATAAGAGTTTTGAATTTGTAAAGACTTCAATGTATGACTTTCCATGTTCCCTTTCCCAGAAAGAAAACTACATGAAAATTTGCTCTACTAAAAATGAAGGGGGGGAAAAAGTCAAGAAATAAAGCAGCGAATGTCGAGGAAATTTAAGGATTTAACATAAATCCTTAAATCTCTGGAGGCCCAGAGAGCATTAATTCAATTTGAAAGCCAACACAATGTCTATAACATTTGGCCACAGAAAATTCCCATGAACTGCTTGAATGTACTGAGCAAAGATAAAGAATTATTGAAAAGAATGTGGAAACGAATTTGAATAAATATGCTAGATGCAAAGGGAAAAAGTTAGGTGACTGCTAACTACAAGAAAAACAAAAGGCTGTGTAAGGATTCATCATATCCATACTACATGGCTCCACTATGAAGAGATTTACTCATCACGCATCACAGCCCAGTGCTTTAAATCAAATGATGGGTGTGTGATACACTGATAAATGACATCTCAGGAAAATGGGTCCAGGAAAGAAAAGGAAGGGCACAAAGGAACTAAATTTCCATCTTCCACAGTGTGACAACAAAAGATAAGACCTAAAAATGAGCAATTTGGAGGTGAGTGTGTTACCCATGAATGCAATTAAAATGTATGTATGTATGTATGCAATGAACTGACAGCATCTCTTAGAATGCTTCATATTTGGTATATGACAGACATTCAACCAATGTTTGCTGACCTGAAGTGAAACAATTTTGGGAGGAGTAAGTGACCATCTCAAACACTCTGTAAACGTTAGGGCCTTCTCTTTAAGATGTTCTCATCTTTATTCAGTTTAATCACTAAAAGTTGCTCCATAAAAGAAAAATAATAATATTTTAAAATTACCCCCAAATGATTAATGATCATTAGTTATGAAGGAAACGAGAAATCACTGGTATTTCACATTGGAATGATTTAATAATGCTGTTAGTAAGCTAATTACATTCTTAAACAATAAATAGACCCAATATTCATTAAAATGAAGCAAAGGATATTTCTCTTCACAATACTGTTCAGACGCGGTCTAGACAATTTAAATCTTACCTCAGAAATCAGATGAGTAGTAAAGTCCATAAACGCTTATAAATCCAAACAGTTCTCTGGTAAGTAACATATTTACAAGGTTTTCTTGTTTGCCTCTGAATTATATTTCTCATGAAAATAAGGACCTTAGTTTTATATAGGGCAAGATCGATATTTTTATATAAACTTAAGTTAAATTACAGTTAACTGATATATCTGACAAAAGAGATTGCAAAAGTACAAGGATTTAACAGTCTTTATTATGTAAGCAAGTCCCTAAGTCCCCTAGTCATCTATCAACATGTAAATAGAAAGAACACATTTCATCCAGTGTAAACAGACTGAAAATAGTACACTTTTAAAAGCTCTCCCCAGCTGTGATGGGTTTAATAACTAAGCCAGGCATAGTTGATAAATTTCATTTTTCACCCTTTTATTTAGAATGTAAATATCGTCCCATGCAATAATGTTTCTAGTCTTTAAAGCACAGAATAACTTGCTCCTAGGTATTTTCCCCCTCTAACTAAAAGCTGGAAATAAAACATCCAAATCAAGGAAAGTAAGAGTGTGTTCACTTAGCATTGAGGTGATTTCACTGAACTGAAAGGAAAACCATCCCATCCATTAGAAACACGATCTGCGAAGAGTCACTTACCTCTAATCTTCAAATAAACAATTATAGTACACCATAGAGGATGTTTTTTCTTCTTGAAAGTGGTTGTGTTGAACATGCTGTGGTGTGGTGAAACAGTAAACTGCACATCACACTGTCCTTTTCTTCATAGCATTTATTACTGCTCAGTTACAATAAAATAAAGGTTACCAGTACTCTTTATTCATCTTCTGAGCCAGCTACTGGGCCGAGCTCAGCCACTGCGAGGAGTCATCAGGTGGCTGCTTAGCAACACCTGTCATCTCTACCCACCATAGGCCAGTGGAACCCACTCTAGATGTAACCAAAAAAGTCTTTAGGCATGGCCAAATATGGAGGAATCCTCCCCTGTTGATAATCAGAGCTTTATCAAAATATAGCAGCCAAAGAGAATGATTGTAAACAAAAGAGTACAGATTAAAAACAATCTGTTTTTCATAACAGTAGTCTGTTTGGTACGTGATAATACTTCTTGATTTTCCTAACCTACCATCATTTTAAGTCCAAGTACCTTCTACTTCTCAGCCTAAACTGAAGTAAAAGAAGTCAAATTAAAGCAACTCAAAGAACACAGTGGAAATTACTCTGACTAAACATCTCTCCACACTACCCTTAAAACAGTACAAGGTCACCTCTTCTTCTATTACATGGCATACGACCAGAAATATAAAAAACCATTTGAGTACTTACCATGTGTCAGACATAGTACTAGGTATTCAAAAAATAGTCAAATATCAGTTATATTTACCAAATTGAGAAATAACCCTTATAAACAGGTTTTTTTAACAGGTTATTCTTGTGATCTTTGGCAAAGGATTCTTCCATGTGATAACAAAAGCTTGAATAATACAACAAACAAAAAGCTAATTTATTTATACTTCATATATACATCTAAAATATATATATAAATATATATATATATATATAAAACTTTCATAAGTCAAAAGACAGCTAAGGGTAAGGGAACCCCCAAAATGGAAAAAATTTTGCAAAAGTTTCATATTAATGAGAGACTGTACCTGGAATATAGAAGAAATTTATAATGTAATAATAAAAATATAAATAACCCAAATAAAATGGTTAAAGAATATGAATATGTATCTTTTCAAGAGATGACCAACAACCATTAAGCATTTAAAAATATTCAACATTAGCATTCATTAAGGAAATTCAACGCAGAATCACAGTAAGATATACAAATCCACAGGTATTAGAATGGCTAGGTTAAGTAGCCAGATAGTACCAAATGCCGGCAAGCATATGGAGAAACCGTAACCCTCGCTGTTGAAAGGAATATAAAATGGAACACTTGCTCTGAAAGACCAGTATGGCCATTCTCCAAACAATTAATTTAGAGTTATATGATTCCATACAGATCACCAGATATATAGCCAAAACTAATGAAAATATAGGCACACACACAAATGGCACATAAATCATTATAACCTCATCATCCATAACAGTCAAGAGCTCCAATCAACTCAAATATCCACCAATGGACAAAAGGATAAATAAAATACAGTATATTCACAAAAATGGTATGCTAGTTGACCAGAAAACTGAATGAAGTACTCACACAGACCTAACAACATGGATGAATCATGAATGTCTCATGCTAACTGAAACCAAAAGGGGCAAGCACGTGACCTCAAGTATGTAAAATGTTCAGAATGGTAAAATCTATAGCAGTTGAAAGTAGATTTATGGTTGCCTAGGACTGGCACCAGGAGAAAAACAAGTGGGAAGGAAAATGGGAGGGATAGGGACAGGACAGGGTTTCTTTTCAGAGATGACAAAGCCATCGAAAATGGTCTGTAGTAATGGCTGTGTCTGTGAATATACTAAAACGACAACAAATACACTAAAATGCAAACTATTTTTATGTTAAGCATGTATGTATATACCATACATTAAATGGGTGACATATATCATATATATTATGCCTCCGTAAAGCTGCTTCGTTCAAAATAGCATTTAAGGTACAGAAAAAAACAACAACAGTGACAAAAAACAAAGCCCAAACAAAACAAACCAGCGTTTGGACTACAGCTTATTAAGAAAAACATCTTTTCAATGTCGTATTTTCTGGAGAGATGTCATTCCTTTGATTGTAAAGTCTGAAATTATCATTGAATCCTATTTTAACTACTGAAAATACTCGGGGTAAATATTTAAGAATATCAAAATCTTGAAAATATAAAAAAAAAATGAAACGGCAGCATGAGGAACTTTCAGGGGCGGACAGCACAGTGACCATTTCAGATGTTTTAGGAGGCACTGAGTCATCGGATTGCGGGGGGGGGGGGGGGGGGGACAAAAAGAGTTAAATTATCCATATGAAAAGCGAAAGCCTGGAACACCTCCTCCATCACCAGGTTTCGGAAATGCCGGAAAACAGCATTCCTTCTTTCTCACGCACCATAACCCTTCTTTTTCAGGAACCCAAGATAATCACCTATAGATTTACCCCAGTTAACAAATAGGAAGTATATAACAAAGGGCAAAGCAAAAACAGACTTAAGGCGCTATAGAAAGAGCTAAACCAGTGCCCAGCAATGGCTTCTTCGAAGTTGGACCGTCACACCAAGTAATGCTGCTTTTCCCAGGCAAACATACGACAACGACATCCTTGAATGTATAGCTAGCCCACAGTTCCATTACTGACATGATTCAACCTGTGCTATTTCTATTCCAGAAAGACTCAGCTTCTATGGTAGGCTTATGTGATGGGCTGTCTCAGTCTTGCTACTCTGTATCATTGCAGAGTCCCTGGTCTGTTCTGTCCACACAGTCCATGGTTTTCCAGACCTGAAGAATCATCAATGGCAGTGGCAAGGAAAGCCTAGAAACATTAGGGATTTTTTTTTTTTAAATCCGTAATAAATCTCAGCTCCTGCCTTGACTACCGCAAACAATCCGGTTTACCATCAATCCGAATACAAGTACCTCATTCAATACTGCGTTCCACTTTTGAAGCAAATCAGGGTTAATATTGGGGTGGGGAGGGCAAAGAAGAAAAAAATACCAAAGGCAAGCCTGATTCTTTCTTTTTCATTCTTTTCCCTATCTATCTGTCTATCTATCTATCTATCTATCTATCTATCTTTTTTAAACAGAGACTCAGGTTTCAAAATGACTGGTTTGGAAGCTGGAATGACCCAGATTATGGTATTGCGGAGGGCCAGGGTAGTGGTGACAGGTATTCATTCCTTTGCAGGGTGGCTGTGGCTTGAGGTGGGAAGAGGGAACTGGGGTGGGCATCTACGTGAGGAGAAAAAGAACTGGGAAATGTCTTTAGGTACCACCCACCTCTGCAAATGAAACCACTGCAGTGTCAGCCCTGCACTGATTCCATGAATTGCCAAACAGGATGAGGTAAGGCATAAGCCCGGAGCCCCCTCCTCCCCTTTTCCCTCCTCCTGCGCACA
Source organism: Rattus rattus (assembly GCF_011064425.1). NCBI lineage: Eukaryota > Metazoa > Chordata > Mammalia > Rodentia > Muridae > Rattus > Rattus rattus. The sequence continues at coordinate 10,782,701 of NC_046172.1, forward strand.
GAAGGGCGCATCCCTTGGCGAGGTGCACCACACAGACCTTCGCCGGCCTGGGCTGAAGGGCTGACGTCACCTTTCTGCATTGAGCTCAAGGACTAGTAGCAGTACCAGTTATGTGGGGAACAGGGGCGCTACCGCAGCCACCAGGTGGTAGGGGTCCTCCTCTTGGGCATTGCAGATTGGGTTCCCACAGAAAATCACAATAACCGGTTGGAAACAGGCGGTGGGAAAAGAACCTGAGAGGGACCGTGGAAGACCCCAGTCATGAGAAGCTCAAAAGATACCCCTGGGCTTATGTAAGACCCTCTCGTGCGCCTCCACGCGGTGGCGGCGCCTGTCCCGCATTATTGCGCTTGGGAGACTGATCGCCCTTGTCCAGTCAGGCAGAAGATTCCTGGCGACTCTCTCCCACAGCCCTGCAGGGTTGGGACTAAGTCGGGATCTTTTGGGATCTAACCCCCTCGGTCCTACGCCCTGCTCCCAGCCGCCACAGGTTACTCCTTTAACAACAGGCACCCCAAACCACGGGTAAGGTAGGGAAGAAGTCCAAAAGAAAACAGACAAATCACAACTCAACTTTCCCAGGTTGAACCTTGTTCTGCGAGTTTAAGAAATCAATGCATTTACAAAAAAAAAAAAAATTTTTTTTTGGAAGAGTGAAAAATCTGCAACCACCGCCACCGCGCAGCCCACTTCAGCCTTCGTCGGCAAACTCGAGGGTTGGAGCAGCCCAGACCTGCACCCTTCCATCTCACAGCCGACCCAGCAGCCTGCCTCTGTCTCCTTGTCCATCGGCTAAAGATCGGCTTTGGGGTTTGGGGTTTAGGGTTTGGGGTTTGGGTTTTCCTTCACCTTTTTTCTAAGAGCATCACCACACGGTCTGATAGACCGCGGCCCGGCCAGCAGCCAGGCGTGGGCACTCACCCAGAAGACGAAGGAGTAGATGATGAGGAGGGTTTTGAGACAGGTTATCACAGGTTTGGTCTCCATTCTCCTCGATGCCATACTACAGAGCTCCGGCGGCGGCAGTGGCGGCGGGCGGCGGGCGGGCGCGCGGGAGGGGGAGGAGGCGGGGCCGCGAAAGGCGGGGTGGGAGGGGGAGCGCGGGCTGCGCGAGCTTCCCGTGCGCGCGCAGGCTGGGCGGCGCGCTTGCCTTCGCGCGCGCCTTGCGGGGAACTGGGGAGAAGGAGCAGGATGACTGGAGACTGATTGCATGCTGGGAATGCCGCCCAAGTCTGTAATCTGGCGCAGGCACAGATCCCAAACCTAGGTCAGAGGGAACCCGAGAGCCTAGAGGCCCTGTCGGAGGTCAGGGTAGCCTTTCTCAAACTACCCTAGCTTTAAGATTTTGGCTTTGTTGGAAACAGGGCCTGCACCTAGCTACATAAGGATTGTGTAGCCTGCTTTTGCGATTGGACACTCAGGATTCATGTCCTTGGCAGTAAGCACACCTTGTCGGTGCCAGGAACAGACTGTGACAAGCAGACACCTGGAAGAATCGTAAGGTACCCCGGAGCTCAGAGACCCCTAAATCCTGCTACTTTACAATTCCCTACAGGCTCCCTTTGAACTTCATACATAGTTTTAGATTTCCTAACCTTTGGAAATGACAAAAACGAGATGCAGCAACATTCTTCCTACATATTAGATGCTTGACAGATAACAATAACAAAAATTCTTTAAACTACCAGAGAATCATTTGCCTCATTTAGAGAACACCGACAATCTTACTCCTCTGGGGTCTCTCTGCAGCAAGGAAGCAAAGTGGAAAACAACCTGATATTTGCTCCAAAAGGGAATGTAAAGTTACCATAAGAATTCTACTCCTAGATATCTATGGGAGAGAAATGAAGACACGGGTCCAAATGAAAACTTGTGCATGAATGTATAGAACAACAATTCATACTAGTAACGAGTGGATTCAACTGACAAACCGATGGTACACTCGTCATCCAATGGGAAACCTCATCTGTAAAAAGGAACGAAGTGCTGATACATGCTTCCAAGTGACAAACTTTCCAAGTATGTATAGTGAAAGAAGCCAGATACAGAAAAATCACGTACCGAATTATCCATATCTAAAATAAACAAACCCGGGGTTGGTGATTTAGCTCAGTGGCAGAGCACTTGCCTAGCAAGTGCAAGGCCCTGGGTTCGGTCCCCAGCTCCGAAAAAAAAGAAAAAAGAAAAAAAAGGATAAAATAAACAAACCCATAGAGAGGGAAAAAATGGGTGAGCTGTGGGAGTGGGGTGGGAATAAGAGGACAGTTGATGGTTTGGGTGATCGCTTTGATTTTGAGAGTGAGGAAAGTGTTGTAAAATTACATAGTAGTGATGGTTGCATGACTTTGTGAGAATAATAAAAACCAATGGCTAGCACAGTTTTCAAGAATGACCTTTAGACGTGTGAACTATAACAGAATAGAAAATAATGTACACTATACCTAGATGTCCTGTGGCTAGTTCAAAGGCATACAGAAAGTATAGATTCTACAGAGATTTAACCTGATTCCCCGAAGAAAGTCCAGTAGGAAGCAAGGCCATTCCAGGCTAACTCCACGTGGACACTGTTAGGAATGCATTCTGTGAAAGAGTAAAATAATAGAGTCAATAAAAGCTTGGCAAAGCCTGCCAAGATCAGCCTTGACTAGTATAATTATTACCTGCAATGAACTGCATGGTGGCAGGCCAGGAAGGTCATTGTACAAACAAGAAACAAATATGGGAAAGAATTGCCTGCTGAAGAAAATGGCCAATCACAGGAAACAATGTACATGAAAGAAAAGGACTTTACAGCGATCATTAGTGACTGGCACCTGAAGGAAACAGTGACTGCCTGGTGCAGGCATAGCTAGTCTGAATTATTCTATATGGACTGAAGGCTCAGAGTCTTTAAAGGTTGCCTGGTGGTTCTGATACTAACCGGAATTTACCGTTGAACCTTGATTGTGGCAGACAACTCTCTGGAGGAATAGAGAAACGCCTCTTAAGATGTCAGGCTCAATGACTGAAAAATACTGGCGCCATGTATAAATGACTCTGTGAGGTCAAAACTCCTAACATTGTCTCAAGGAGAATGTGATGATGAGTTTCCATAGAGTATATATGGTTAACAAAAACATCACTTTGAACTAACTCATCATTTCTGTTTGCAGCTTTATTTTGGACTAATTTCTTGAAAGCTTAGATTATTCTACCCCAAATAACCGATCTACATGTAGCAATCAATATATGCATACCTTAAGTAACGTAACTAATAAGTAAATTAAAATATTTCATAACCAGCTTTGCCAAGGAATTGTGATCTGTGAGTTGGGGTTAAAAAAACATCATTGTATCTTTACAAAGACTGAGAAATTTCCTTGCATCCACAAGTTGCATTGCTAAATCCAGAAAGGTCTTGCCCAAAGGAGGACAGGTAGGTCTTGATGAACCAGATAAGAACCACTGCAAAAGAACAAACGGCAAACACCCTCTGAGCCCTTAACTCCTCTCGGATTCTTTTCTGCCTTTTTCTTCTTTATCAACAGCTTTGTTTTCTCAAAGGCCAGAAGGCCAGAATGTTTACAGACTAGGAGCCCATTAAGACTGTACCAAGCTAAAATGAGTGTGGTCTGAGACAGAAACACAAATAAAAACCGAAGATAAGAAGGAACTGTCCCTGAAGACAAATCCAATTAAGCCCTCTGGCTTCATTTGTTCTTGGTTAATGTAAATAACACTGATTTCAAAGGTTGAATACGTTTTTTTAAAATGTAAAAGCTCCCATTGGCTTGTTGGAGATAACACATCTGACATGTGAGTTATAACAGTTGGCTAGGTTAATTCACAGATACTTAAAGCCCTCCTTTGGAGGAAAAGATCCGGATCCCTTCAAAGAACGCACTAATATCCTGTGGGACTGGGATGCTAAGCTTGCAAATCTGCCTTCATATCAGTCTGTCACCTTTGCTGCCTCAACCTTTGCTCAGACACTGCTCAGGTCTGCACATGGGCATGTTGTCCAGAGTTAACTCACCCTACTGACTCCCAGGGCAGGTGTACTTTTCCTGCTATGCCCTTGTGATTTCTCAGCAGCACAAGTACTGCGACTCCTTCAGCTCTGTCATAAAGCAAGAATGTTTATGTAGCGTGACGATACTACTAGCAGCTCAGCTCTTCCTGAGTGAGCACTTGACTCTGAACCCCCCAAGTACAAATCAAGGATGCCCGTGTCCAAAGGGAAGTAGCTCTAGAAACCACGCCCACAACTGATGGACCATTACCAAATTTTACCCAACTGCCCACCAAATGTATCAAAATTGCTCTTCGCACCTCTCTGACAAGCAGTAACATGGCTCTCCTCTTGATCATTGTGGGTTTTCTCCAAATCTAGGCGATGTGGGATAGCTTGGAGCAATGTTCTAATAAAGCTTTGCCTGTCTTATTTGAGAACTCTGGCCCAACGTCAGATCCTGCCATCTGGGGTCAACCCTATGCCTGAACTAGGAGCACTGACACACATTAGGAGAGTCTGTTGAAAATGTGAACCCTCATGGCTCCATTGCAGTTCCAGGTTTAAATTCCCAGGATTTAACTACACATAAGTTCCTGGTAGGGGGTCACTGTTGACTTGTATACTTCCAAAAGATAAATTGGAGCCGTAACTCCAGTATCTCAGAAGATAACTTCATTTCAAATAACCTTGTTACAAATGTTGTTATTAAGTTAATACAGGAGACATATTGATCCATTTGGGGCCCTTAATCTGACTGGATCACTTTAAAACAGGGTAACTAGGTAGTCCATGTAGAAGACTGGTCATGCAGGAAAAGGCCATCGACCAACGAAGCCAACATCTATGTAACACAAAGAGCATTAGGATCAATGGTTATCTACAAGAAGCTCTAAAAAAGGAGGTTAGGAAGGATTCATCCCAAGAGTATCAGCAAGAACAGGGTCTTCCAGGCAGAAGGAACACCCATTCAGAGCCTGCCCCACATGTGGCCCATACATATACAGCCACCCAATTAGACAAGATGGATGAAGCAAAGAGGTGCAGGCAGACAGGAATTGGATGTAGATCTCTCCTGAGGGACACACCCAGAATACAACAAATACATGAGCCGAATGCCAGCAGCAAATCACTGAACTGAGAATGGGATCCCCGTTGAAGGAATCAGAGAAAGGACTGGAAGAGCTTGAAAGGGCTCGAGACCCCATATGAACAACAATGCCAAGCAACCAGAGCTTCCAGGGTCTAAGCCACTACCCAAAGACTATACATGGACTGACCCTGAGCTCCAATCTCATATGTAGGAATGAATAGACTAGTAAGAGCACAAGTGGAAAGGGAAGGCCAACTTGGTCCTGCCAAGACTGAACCCCAGTGAACATGATTGTCGGGAGGGCTGTAATGGGGGAGGATGGGAGGAACACCCATATAGAAGGAGGGGTTAGGGGGATGTTGGCCCAGAAATCGGGAAGGGGAATAACATTCGAAGTGTAAATAAGAAATACTCAAGTTAATAAAAAAATAAATAAATAAATAAATAAATAAATAAATAAATAAATAAATAAATAAAAAAGAACAGGGTCTTCCTACACTTTGATCTCATGATCCTAGCCTTCCAATCTGTTAGAGAAAATGTTCCTACTGCCTTAAGGCATCGAGTTTGGGGGTTGGGGAGATGGCTCAGTGGTTGAGAGTGCCTACTGTTTTGACAGAAGAAGAGTGTTTATAATTCCCAGTACTCACACTGGTTGGTTTAGAACTGCTTATAACTCTAGCTCCATGGTATGCAAGGCCTTCTTCTGGGTCCCATGGGCACCTAGACTCAGACTCATATACTCACACACATATACACATAATTAAAAATAACATAATCCTTTAAAAAAGACATCCAGTTTTTCATGTTTTCTGGTGGCAACCACAGACAATATGTCCAACCTTTCTGTATATATCAAAAAGAATTGAAAACAGATATTTAAACAGTTCCATATGAATGTTCACCATAGCACTATTCACTATAGCCCAAGTGTTTCATCAGATCGTGAATGGATAAACAAATTATAGTGTATACATGCAATTGAATAGTATTCTCTCATAAAGAGAAATAAATAACCTTTTATGTGTGAGAATGTGAATGAACCTTGAGAACATTATGTTAAGTGAAAGATACCAGACAAAAAGACCAGATTTAATTATTGCATTCATGTAAGCTATCCTAAATTGTACTTTAAAATAGGTAAGGTGGTAAAGTTTATGCTGTGTTTACTTTACGACACACAGAAATAATATATAACCACAGCAAGTCCAAAGGTTCTGCCACCTGAAGAAAGGGTGTGTTTGGGAAACTGCAAGGCCTTCCAGAGGCAAAGAGGAGTGCAGGAGGCTAGAGAGGGGTAGGTTTCTCCAAGCCTTCTAACGTAATAGTAAGATCTTTCTACTTTTATCTAAAAGTGAAGGGAGCTGTTAGTTTTTGTTATCTCAAAACTGGACAAGTATTTTAAGGAGACAAGCGCTACCCCCAAAACCCCTATCTCTTCCCTGCTCCTGCTATCATCCTCCAACCTGTTGACTTATGTAACATTTCGCCATACTCTTCAAACATAATCCTTAGTATGTCACTCTCTTGCCGTCTAAAAGCCCCAAAGGGCTTTCCATCACTACACTTGGAATCAGATTTCAACTCTTTACCTCAGCTTGGAAAATACATCTGCACTGACTCTAACCTTGTCTGCTCCTGCTCTCCTCAGCCCTGTGCTTCAGCTGCTTTGGCATAAACAAAGTGGTATGGTGTCTCCCCACAAACCAGGCACCTTTCCCACTTTGTATGCTTACACACACACACACACACACACACACACACACACACACACACACACACACAAACTGAATGTTTAGTCCCTTCCTTCCTGCTATTTAAATCTTAATACAGATGTCACCTCCTGAGAGAAGCCATTCTGGATGAAAACAGTCACCCAGTCATTGTCCCTTTCATTTCTTGGCATAACATTTTCTTGTTTACATACTTGGTTTGGGTTTTGGTTCTGGATATGTGTGTGCTTGGACTTTTCCTGTTGTTGGTTTTATCGCCCCACACCACTCACTAAAATGTAAACTCTAAGAGAGGATGGCCTTCGTGTCTGTTTTGTTCACGGATGCATCCTCAGCACATAGATACAGTAGGAACGCCAAGAAAATTGCTGGACAAATGAATGGCGCACAGTAGTGACTCAATAGATGATTGTCAACAAGTTGAATAAGGGAGCGATATTTGAAATGGGCCTTGAAGTATAAAAGGGATAATGGTAGTCTTTGAGGATGGCAGAAGCAGCTCATTGCAGGGAAGAAACAGTAAGAACAAAGGCAGCTTGAACGAAAGCAAAAAGCTCACTCAGAAGCATAGCAATGCAGTTAGAGGACCCAAGGGAGGCAAAAAGGACAAAAGTTGGCTTTGCTGTATTGGCAGTGGGCCTCACTCTGGCTATGACCCTACGTTAGCATCTAATACAGGCAGTAGTAGTAGTGGAACATCCATTAGTGCCATGACTTCATCTGACATGATTTGGGGAAGTGCTTTGGGAAGTAGTATGAAGGTTGAGAAGTTAGCAAAAGAAAGACAGCAGAAGGAAGAAAGGGAGTTATAACAGTCTGCCTCAACATTCAGAATGGCTGGACCTAGGGAAGGAGGACAGGTAAGACATCTTCTCAATTATGCTTAGGTTTACATTCACAAGAACTTCACAAGGATTTATGAAGTGTGGCCCTCCTCTCTGACAGATTCTCATTGCTCTGGTTTAGGGATGGGTACTGGCCATTGTTTTAGAAAGTTCCCCAGTTGCTTTAGGTAGAATAGAAACCCTTGGGGCTGACAAAGAAACTGTTCTGACATCAAATAGATGTCCCCAAGAACAAAGAACATCTGGATGGTGGTAGAAAACATGAGTGCCCTCTAGTCTGAGTAACCTTGGGAGTCAGATTTTAGCACACGCAAGCAGAGCATATCACAGATGTCAATAATGAACTAGCATGTAGCCATTTACAAATGTAAAAGGAACTTTTTTTTAGTCCAAAAGGTAAATTGTTGCTATACTATTGGGAAATAACAGAAAAAATATATGCAATCTCATCTTAACTCTGTATAAAGACTTACAGGAAGGATACTGGAAGAAAGTAGATGTATAAAATAAGCATGATGATTGATGTATTCCTATAATCCCAGCACTCAGGGTATGGAGGCAGGAGGATTGCTACAAATTTGAAGCTAGCCTGGACTACCCAGTAAGTATGAGGCAAGCCTGGACTATGAAGCAAAAACTTGTCTCTAAAACAAAGTATGTATATATTTTTCAGAGTTATGGCTGTAAGTTCTTTACTCATCTTAACTTTTTCTAGTTCCCCAAATTTTATATTTGTAATCAGAAAATAATATTTTATAAAGAAACCCTCCACCCAAAAGATTATAGAATATTATAGTTTCAGGACTTAAAGAGAGCAAACTTTGAACTAGTTTGAAACGTTGCTTATGTGAACTTTGAACATATTTTCTATCATTGTTTTCTATTGCTGTGATAAGATGTTGGCCAAAACCAACTTAGGGAGGAGACGGTTTATTTTATCTTATAGGTTACAAGCCATTACTGAGGGAAGTTAAGGCTGGAATTCAAAGCAGGAATCTGACATCCCCAGCACCGACTGCCCTGGACTAAGTAACAAAGCCATGGTGGGTTGGGTCCTTCCACATCAATCATTAATCAAGGAAATGCCCCACTGACTCACGTAAGGCCAATCTGATCGAGGCATTTTCTAAGTAGAGATTCCCTTTTCCAAGATGATTCTAGATTATGTCAACTACACACCCATGCACAAAAATTGATGGTATACGTTCATTTATCTACACTCCTATATCAATTGATTAATATTATATTAACTATGTTAATGTATTTGTCTGTCTCCATGGTCCCTACCTGAGCTTCCCAAATGACTGTTACCCTGGAATTCAGAAATGTCTGTGCAACACCCTGAATCTGCTTACACAAAGCACCGAGGAAAGCATTCCACCAAAGAGCAGGAGATACTAAGCTTAGGAACCTTGGCTCAAGGGGACTTGGTAAAAGCACCTCAGAGGGTACGGTTGTTCAGGGCTCAGAACGTGGGGCAGGAATGTAAGAGACAGCTTCCTCAAAATCAAACAAAGCCAACAGAAGTAAAAGGCCAACAGCACTAACAGGACTCTAACCCTGAGTATGATAATGGGAGCACTCACAGATAGGTAGGGGATAGGGTTGTAAAAGAGAAGTGTCACCTTTCTACACACCAGGGACTGCCTGAATACTTTGGAAGAAAATTTAGAGAGAAGTTCTTCAGTTTCGTTTTGGATTTTTGCTCTTTTTTTGCTGTGTATCTTTTGGTTTTTAAAAATTATTTGTTTTATGTGTATGAGTATTTTGCCCAAATATATGCATGTGCAACCTGCATGTGACTGGTGACATTGGAGGTAAGAAGAGAGCATTGGATCACCTGGAATTAGAGTTACAGATGTCTGAGGGCTGCCATTTTTATTCTGGGAATCAAAACTGGGTCCTCTGGAAGAGCAACAAGTGCTTTTAACTGCTCACTTCTTGTGTTTGATTGATCAATTCTTCTCTTATGATCTTATGGTACAAAAGTAAACACATGTATGCAATATATTTATAAGAATACTAAACCAAATGGTAGAAGTGCACACCCTTAATCCCTGCACTTGCGTGCTGGGTATCAAACTCCGGTCTTCTGGAAGAACAGTAAGCCCTCTTAACTGCTAAGCTATTATCTCCAGCCCACAAATTAGTAAAACGGACTGGCAAACTGCAACTGCCCCTTCATCTTCAAACTTTATTTATTTCATTTTTTTTCTTAAATTTTACTTATTCTTTTTTTACAGTCAGATTTTATCTCATCCCAGTCCACCCTCGGCATTTCTACATCCCTCCTCCTCCTCCTCCTCCTCCTCCTCCTCCTCCTCCTCCTCCTCCTCCTCCTCCCCTCCTCCTCTGTCTCCAGAGAATGTCCCCCACCTCATCTGACCTCCCACTCCTTGGGGCCTCCATTCTGTAGAGGGTTAGGTGAATCTTTCTGACTCAGTCTAGACCTGGGAGTCCTCTGCTGTATATGTGTTGGGGGCCTCATTTCAGCTGGTGTATGCTGCCTGGTTGGTGACCCAGTGTCTGAGAGATCTCAGGGTCAGGTTATTGAGACTGCTGGTCCTCCTACAGGTTGCCCCTCCTCAGCTTCTTCCAGCTTTTCCCTAATTCAACCACAGTGGTCAGCTGCTGTCCATTGGTTGGGTGTACATATCTGCATCTGACTCTTTCAGCTGCTTGTTGGGTCTTTCAGGGGGCAGTCATGATAGGTCCCGCAGACACTGTCTTTTAAAATAGCCATCAGTAATGAGTTTAGTTGCATTTATTCATTCTACAAAATTGTGTTCTATCTGCAATAAATGAACTACTAGATCAGTGGTCCTCAACCTTCCTTATGCTGTGACCCTTTAATACAGTTCCTCATGTTAGGATGACCATCAACCATAACATTTTTTCGTTGCTACTTCATAACTGTAATTTTGCTGTTGCCACAAATCATAATAATGTGCTGCAAATCTGAAATGCAGGATATCTGATTAACCCATAGGTTAAGAACAGCTATACAAGATATTTACAGCTGTGAGCCAAAAAACAAGATTTCTATCCTTGGGGATATTACCCTGTCCTAGGGAAGAAAAATAGTGAAGTAAACTTTATTGTATACATACTATAGAATTATTAGACTCCTTTAACTGTATCAAAGCAAAAGGTCCATTAAGATGAAATATACCATAAATAATTGTTACATATAAATCAGAGTGGAAAATATAAATGGCACTTCAGTGATTACAGCTGTGAAATGTATTAGTGTTCATTAAGTCAGTGTTCTGAGGAAGAAATTTCACCTGTGAAAAATAATCACTTAATTTTTCCACGTTGTATTTCACTTGCAATAAGCTTATTTTCCTTTCTTGAAAAAATTGCTTTAGACACTTCCCTTCTATTTTGAGCATAGCATCTGGTACAAAGGAAGTGTGGATAGAGTTTCTGAGGTCAACTCTGAACATTAGGAAGTCCAAATGTGTAGAATGCCCAGACTTTGGCCTTGAAGATGAACACAAATGCCCTGGTGGAAGCACGGACCAGACAGCCTTTGGACTGTCCTTTGTTTTCCATTGGCCATTTCTTGCTAAGCTCAGGGACAACAGGACTAAGCTTAAACCCAGTTCTTGGAACTGAGGTGTCATTGTTCATAGCATTTGGACACTCCCACCGCTGTGTTTACCGTCTATATTTATATTGTATCTCTAAAGAAGTCATCTAAATATCTAGCGATAGAGGGTCGGTCTATACATGGTATCATTTCATAGCCAAATCTCACTTAGCTCTCCGCTATTACTTTTAATACTCCTTTTTGTATTACAGAGAGAAAGAAACCTACAAAGGACACTTTTCTGGCTCTCTTCCCAACTGGCTTCCTCTGTGAGGTTTGCCAATGAGAAGTACTGGTAGACAGACTGTAGTATGAGGAAGAAAGAGAAGCCTTTTCTCCTATCTCTGGGGTCCTCCCAGCAGAAGCAACAGCAAGACTACAGGGAACCCTTTATTCTCAACAGCATCTGTGACAGTTTTAACAACAGTGAAGCCTTTGGATTCCTGAACTCTCAGTGCTAGCAGTGCCTCTTAAAGGAGTAGTTACAGCACTGTTCGCAGAGCTGTATTTGATAAAGCCCCGTGGGCCCCAGCACAGTAGTGGTATGGTTTTCTGCTGTCTCAACAAAATACACAGTGGTCAAATGTTTGCAAAACTAGAAAATTATCTCTCTGTGTGTCATTTAAAAACATTTTTCAGGTCAGCACACAAAATAATGGATTTCATTCTTCCCTTTCAAGTATATGTGCCATCTTACTTTTTGCTCAGTCAACCCCCCTCCCCCACTGCCACCTTAAGTCCCCCTTGCCCTTTTGTTATGGGCTCCCTTTTGCCTCCTAAAGTATTCCCCCATCTGCTCTCATGTCTTGTTTTCAAGGTGATGATAAAGCCATTTCCATAAAAGTGAAATCTTTTTTTTCTCTTTGAATCTGGGCTGGCTTTGTTCCTTATTTTGAATCCTTAAAGGCTATGAAAGTGACATTGTAGCAGTGTCAAGCTAAAGCCTTCAGAAAACCCAAGTGTTTCTACTCACTGTCTTAAAACCCTATGAGAATGAGCACAGACTAGCTTCGTGGAGAGTGACTTAACCGTGTGCAGAGTCTAGGCAGCCCGCTTGTCCAGCTGATGCCTTAGATATGTAAGGCAGCCCTGCCCCCCAAGGTCAGCAAAACCAACATATCCCCAACTGCAGACGCAGGAGAAACTTAGGTGAGACAAGAACTGTCCAGAGGAGCTCAGCTGACACTGCTGACCACACAATCGCCTCTCAGATAAACTCACTGATTTTAAGAAAGTTTGTTACACCCCAGTATGTTTGGGATAATTCGTGACAAGCTAATAACTAACCCTTCTCTAATTTTCTGAGACTTTGTAACTTTGTAGAAAATTGCTAACATCAAGTCCTTTCCTGCATCAAATCTATATAGTGATTTCTGTTTGCTTGATTGGAAACTCACTTATACATATTGTGTCCACAAAAAAGGAATTCTATATAGCCATTAAATACCATAACAGATGTTTAAACAGAAATCCTCCCAATCATGTTTATGAATGAATGATGAATTGAAAAATGAAACAACAAAAATATCTATAGTATAATTCCAATGAGTGTGAATGCATTTGGAGATAAAAATGAATGTTAATAATTATGGTTTCATGATTCATACATTACCACTTTGATTTCTTCTTTTATTCTCAACCTTTTCTAAACTTATATTTACTAAAAACAGAAATAAATCTGCTTTTAGTAATTATCATCTGCATTGATATTTGATTTGGGGGAACCATAAAACCCTCTGTAACTCTCTATTTTTTTTTAATTTTTAAATTTTTTACTGATTATTTTACTTATTTACATTTCAAAAGTTATCCCCTTCCTTATTTTCCCTCTGCAAATCCTCTATTCCATCCCCCTCCTCCATGCTTCTAGGAAGGTGCTACCCACCCACCCACCCCCTCCTGCCACACTGCCCTAGTATTCCCCTATGCTGGGGCATTGAGCCTTATCTGTAACTCTCTTTGAAGCAACATTTTCAGAATCACTGTTTTGTTTTGTTTTTAAGTAAATGGCCTGGGAAGATGACTTTATCCATGCTAATGGCTATCCCAGGCAGGGTTGCAGCCACTCCTATTACCCCATAATTCATAGTAGTATAATTCAGCTGAAGTGGAAGCTCTAACCTTTTTTCCCTATCAGCTCACTTTCAAGTGTGCTTGTCTTCTTACCAGACAACTAACTAGCAGATAAACATTCTCTGGATGCCTATGCCTTATATGTATCCAATTCTAAGCAATTCACTCCGAAGGCATAGGAATCTTGGATTGCTGAAGATCTTTTATTTAAACCATGTTATGCTTGCACAGAGATCACAATATTTATAAGAAATATATTTCTTACAAGAAATATACAACTGATGAAAGCGTGTGTTGCAGATAATTCAACCAAAAGCTGTCTATTTTAGTTGCTCAAGAGACTGTGCCATTATTATCACATTTATCATGCTGATTGACCTTTCTTTTAAAATCAAACATGAACTAACGTTGGCTAACTTCAGTGTCATATTTCCTCATATCACTAACTCATTTGAATTCAGTTTGTTTTTACTATCTTTGCTTGCAGTGCAACCAGCAAACCGACACAGAAAAATACATATAATAGATGGATGAGATGCCCCAGTGGGTTAAGGCACTTGCTGCTAAGCCTGATGACCCAATGACCATGTGACCCACATGGTTACAAGGAAAGGCCAGACTTTCATGCGTTGTCCTTTGGCTTCCACATGTGTGCCCTGACAGGAGTTTACCACCCCCAATAAATTAATATAATTAATAAAAAATGAAAGTATTACATTTTCTTCTAGCTAGTTAAAATGTAATTTAAACAATAAAACATACAGATGCTGTATATGTAACGTAAGCCAGAACTCCTCCATATTACTGACCCCCCAGAGCTTCCAGAGACTAAACCACCAACCAAACAGTGAAAAAAAGAGAGGAAGAGGGAAGAGGGAAAGGAGAGGGAGGGGGGGGAAGGGGAGGGGGAGGAGGGGGGAAGGAGGGGAGAGACAGAGAGGGGGGAAGGAGGGAGAGAGAGAGAGAGAGAGAGAGAGAGAGAGAGAGAGAGAGAGAGAGAGAGATTACTTAACTTAATGTTTTCAACATCAGGAATCAATCTGTTAGTAAATTATGATATTAGTTTAAGAGGTCTCTGGCCTTTAAGACAATACCAATCAAGGAATCAATATGATCAAAATACATTCTATGTTATGCTCAAAATTAATAAACACGTTGTTTAAAATACAGGAATAAAATTGAACACAAAATACTAGAATACCTTACATATAGTAAGATTTAGTGTTGTTTCATAACAAGCATGATAGTTGTGAAATGATGGTGGGGAGTGTATATCATCCAATATAAAACAGTTTTTGCTATAAGCAAAATTGTGGAATTTAAAAACTCAGAGTGGGGGAGGAAGGAGATGGGGAGGATTTCTGAGGAGTTGAAAAGGAGGTATGGTCAAAATATTGAATGAAAAAATTAATAAAAATTAAAATAACAAATAAATTAAACTATGATCTTTTTTCGTTTTACAATCGAGTAAACTTGGGGTACAATAGTTAAGTGAGTACCTGGGATTACTAAACCCTTCATTATTAAATGAACCCTTGGATTCATTTTGACATCCTATGCTTAAGCCTTTGGTTTTAAAATACCTGCTGGTAGGCTAACTTCACTTCTACTGTTGATGGTTTTGTGATTTAAATCAGTTCATGATGGTTTTAGGTCCATCATGGGCAATCTAAGACAAAAATTACCGAGGAGAGGGCTAGACAGAAAATTAAAGGAAATTCTCACTCCACTATTAACTGGCATTTTTACGGTGCTGAGGCCAGAATAAAAGAGAAAAGTGAATGTGTGAGTATTTCTAGTTTGTGTGTAATTCAGAAACTAGTAATGTTTCTGACAGGAACAACAAGTAAAACAATGGCTAGCCTCAAAGATACTTACCCTTTGAGTAGGATATTAATTGATTTGTATAGTAATATTAACATCTGCCTATTTAACCATCAAAACTTACCACCACTCTGACATCTTAAAAGTCTTGAGTACTTTGAAAGTTATGTCCCTCTGTGTAAAGAAACAAATGTAGACTCATTTTTAGTGGAAACTGAAAGTCTAAATTCAGAAATTATAGTCAATGGACACATGCATACATGCAAAAACATATACATGTGTGTGAAAAAGTATGCAAATTGTTCACTGTAACTTCTTTTTTTATATGTTTGGAAGATACTCAATGTCCATCACCTTGATGTGTCTTTAAAAAATTGTGGTACAACTACACATTAAAATGCTAGGCAGTGTTGGATCAGGCATGGTGCATCACATTTTTAATCCCAGCTCTTGGGAGGCAAATTCTGCCAAGTGAATTCCATAAAGCCAGGGCTGTTATACAGAGAAACCGTCTCAACACCCCCATAAAATGTTATGCAGCTTTAAAATGATTTGGGATGCTCTTTATAGTCTGATATTACATAAATTCTCAACTATGTTATTAAATAAAACCCAAGGTGCTATATATCGATCATGTATGTTAAGTTTTGTATAAGAAGAAATTAAAAAATCAATATTTACTTCTAAATCTTGGCAAGATCTAAAACACAAATAGACATGTTCACTTCTCAAAACTAGAGACAAAATAGTCACCTCTAAGTACTCTGCCCTACCCTTTTTCCCCCTATGGGCAATATTCCTTTTTATGGTGAATTAATGAATTTATTAGAGGTTACATACAAAAGTATGGCTGAGTGGCTACTTACAGGAACATACATGCCACAAATGCAGCTGTATCATTGAAAACTCCACCCCATTGTTGGTATAGACTCATAAAAGCTACAACCTGAAGCTCTCTGCACGTCTTTCAGGCAGCTCTATATAGCTGAGAAACTCCTAGGGAAATAATGTTACGGTGTTCTCTCAACCACAGAGATTTAAGGCATATTTTATGAGAGACAGCATATAAGTGTCCATCATCTAGACATCTCATATTTGTTATAACACCACATTTGAAGTATCATGTAATTTTCTTTATGATATGAAGCTATATGTTCATGATAATACAAAATTCAAATTCTTTAATGAAGCCACGTCAGAGAATGTTTTGCATTGGGCCATGTCTTTGCATGGCTTGACCAGGGGTGGTGAAGAAAGAAAGAAATAACAGAAACTGGGACACAGAGGAACTGTGATAGGGTGATTTGGGCTCTCTGATGAAGCACACCGAGTCCAGCAGAACCTCAGTGTGTTGATCTCACACAACTGAAAAGGGAGATGAACCCATTGCATGCAGCTAAATACAGAGATGGACAAACAAGCAAGGAGGCAGAAATTGCATACAGATAAATGGGGAGGCAGGTTTAGCTAATTTCAATAGGAACAGCCTTTGCCAGGGAGAACAGTATTCATACTGTAACATCCAAGGGAAGAAAGATATGATAGGCACGTTCTGCATATGCTATCAACATGTGCACTTGGACCAAAGGAAGTCATTGCTATCTCTGAGTCTCGTCCTAAGAAGGCTTTGCCATTCCCATGGTGCTGAGATGTTGGTCTTGACATGGCTATACCCATGCATCTGAAATGTCCCATAAAGGCTCTGGTTTTGAATAGTCTGGTTTTGGATGCTTCTAGCATTACTTTGGAACATATGGAGCCATCAGGAAGTAGGGCTTGGTTGTAGAGAATCGGTCCCTTGAAGATTGTAAAGGGCCTCTGGTTCCAGTTTGTTTTCTCGGTTTCCTGCCTGTATCCTTCTGGAGGACCGTTGCTACACTCTAGATGCCACAGACAGAACTGCTCCTGCAGCCAGGCCCTTCCTGCCAGAGTGGACTGTCACCCTGTAAAGCAAAATCAGTCTACATTTATCTTTTTAAATTATGCTTCTGTCAGTTGTTTTGTCAAGGTAATTAGAAAGATAACTGAGCCAGGAATAAATGTGAAAAGATATTGACTAGAATTGCTAAGTAGAGAAACACTTACGAAGAGGTCAGGCAGAGAAAGTTCCAGTAGAACCCATTTGAATAGACCAAAGTTTCAACAGTAAGGAGACTAGAGAGATGGTGATTTTGATACCTATAAAAAAGGTTCAAAATCTCCTTCACACCTTGACAGACTAAGCCATGTATCATTTGTGAATTTCTAGAAATAGGAAACCCCATGGAAAAACAAACAGAAATCATGTCCAGTAGATTGTGAGTGGACCTTATTAACCAAGGATACTCCATGTAAACAATAAAGATAACGGAAATGACTGGAAATGTATTTGGGCCATGCTCTAACTATAAGTATCTGCGCTTCTTCATTATTTTGTTCCCCATAGGCTCATGTGTTTCAATTCCTTAGCCAGTGATACTGTTTGGGAAGGCTGTAGGAACCTTTAGGACATGCACCTTTGCTGGAGGAAGTGGGTAACTGGGAAGCAGACCTTGAGTTTTTATAGCCTGGCCCTACTTTCTGTTCTCTCTCTGCTTCCTGACTAGGGATGCAGTATGACCAACAGCCTCTAGCTCCTGACACCACGATTTCCCTGCCATAGTAGATAATGTCCCTTCAAACTGTAAACCAACGTAATCAGTCCTCCTTTAAGTTGCTTCTTGCTTTAAGGTTCATCACGGCCTTAAGAGAAGTAACTAACTAATACCACTTATAATTATCAAAGTGGGCTAACCGTTGTGACTCATTGGGACCCTGAGAGTGTGTGCTTATTGTCTACTTAGTGGGATGACTTGAGACAACAGCAGGCTCAACTTCCAGGCAGAAGTATGGAAAGGCTCGGGAGTAAAAGAGATAAAGAAAACTGAATAGTCATGGGAAGAATACCAACTCTACCCTTTCATCGGCCCATGGGAAGCTTCAAATACCTTTAGTCCACTACCTCATAAACAGAAAGGTACATTTCATATCCAATGCAGTCCTCTTTCACTTAGCTATCAGAAAGGATGGCCATAGCCATGAGAACTCCCTTTTAACTTTCTCTTACAAGAGTAGCAAACATCAGACACCTAAACCCCAGAGGTCTATGTGCACCTGACCACCAACTAAGTATCTTCAAAATGCATAAGGATTGAAAGAAAAATCCTTTTCCTTCCCTCTTTGCAAGCATTACAGGGCCTCTTTTTAACATGTGTAATTTGTTTTGAATTCACTGTTTTGGTTTTTTTTATCTGCCATGGTGACACAGCTAGAAAGTGAGACAAAGCAAATTGCTTTTTTGTATTTCCTAACATAATTTTCCCCTCTGCTAGCAGAACATGAACTTGAGATAATCAGCAGATAATCCTCCTGCACCACTCACCTCTTAGGTCAGTGGTTATTTCATTTAGTAAAGCACAAATGTACAGTTGTTTTCTCTATGTTCCTTGCCACACCTAGAACAGGCATTCATCTCATAGATGTACCATAAATGCTTGCTGAATTGAACCACCTGCTTCACTTCACAATGATGAAACCATCCAGTCAGTGACACACTGTTAACATGACTTACATTCCAGCTGTAAAATTTAAATTGAGAGCTACTGTTTTCCTTTTGAAAGAAGAAATGCTTGTCTAGAATGGTTTATAATTTTATGAAATATGCTCTTGTGTTTTCATTTCCAATTCCTTGATAAGACAAAACATTTTCATTGCAACTAAGGTTAAAATCAGTGGTAGACATACATTAAATGTATGGTTTTTTTTCAGATCTTGCTTAATTTATTGGAATTATTTCTTTAATTTTCCCATGACTTAAGTATATGGTCAATATGTAATTTCAGAAGATTTTCTAAAAATAATGGTCAACACTGTAATGATATATTGGTTTTATTTTTATTTATGTGATGCATGCACATGTGCAGTTGCATATGCATGTGGATGTTCCCAGATGCTAGAGGAAGGACTTGGATGCTCTGAGAGGTATAAGCTGCCTTCCATGGGTGAACAATCAGCCCTCTTAACTGCTAAGCTATATTTCCAGCCCCCAGATCAGTAAAACTTATTGGCAAACTGCAACTGTCCTTTCAACTTCAAACATTAAAAACAACTCCACCAACGCAGCCTTCTCTTTCATTCTACTCTGCCTCAGTTTGGTATTTTCCATGGACAAAGCCAATTAATTTGTGGTAATTATGCTACTGAATGCATAAAATCTATGTTGTAGACTGAGAGCAATTTTATAGACTAGGAGAAAGGGGAAAGGATATGGGTAGCTCAGGACTGTAATTCCGGCACTTGAAAGGCTGAGGCAGGAGGATCACTGCAATTCTAAAGCTAGCTTAAGGTATAGAGTGAGTTTCAGGACAGTCAGAGCTACAGAGATCCTGGATCAACAAGAAAGAAGATAGATAGATAGATAGATAGATAGATAGATAGATAGATAGATAGATAGATAGATAGATAGATAGATAGATAAGATGGAAGGAGAGAGGGGAATCTTACTGAAGTGACAACAATAACAAAGTACAAAGAGTCCCTTCTGTATCTTGCCCCCGGTGTCATATTTATGAGTAAAATTAACATTGTTTCCAGACAATAAAATACTTGAGGCAGATGTCTAAACACCAATCCATAACCAGGATCAGAAAGCCCCCACATCTGAGTCCAACATGCCAAATTTAAAGTAAAAAATCAACAGTAGCAGTGTTCGGAGTTACTGTGCGGAACTGCCTAGATCCTGGGAATGAGATGCCCTCCTCTGTAAGACTCATCATAATGACAGCAGCTTCCTGGTGATTGCTAAGCTGAGTTCCTGCCATTCAGGATATTGGCACTGTGAGCTTCCTCGAGTAATTACTGGTAATAATTTGTCAAGTCTGTTTTAAGGAATAATTTTCAGTTTAGTTTCAAGCCAAATTTTACAGCCCACTCAGTAAACATGAGGACTATTTATTAATTACTTTTCTTCTTAACAATCAATCTAATCAAAAAAATCGAAGTCAGAGGTGGTTGCAAACAACAGATCTCAAGTAAAATAGATGGGAGAGTCCCATATTATCTCTTCTAATTCCTGTTAATGCCTCTAAAATTTCAAGTAGTACAGAGGCAGTCCAAGACAAGCATCAGTTGATGGGGCAGCAATTAACTTATTATCTATGCTCTATAGAAATAGTGTGTTTGTTTGGGGTAGGGTTCAAAAGAATCTACTATTATCCTAGAAAAATATGTGGGTTAACTAGCTTTTCGTTGCTGTGAAAAAATGCCTGAGATAATCACTTAAAGGAGGAAGGATCTATTTGGGCTCATATTTTCAAATGTGCTATCCATAGTCAGCTGGGTCCATTGATTCCAAGTCTGTGGGAGACAGAATACAAGGGCAGAATGTGATAAGACAGACCTGCTCGCTTCCTGGCTGCTGGGAAGGAGAAAGAGTCAGAAAAGAGCTGGGAAAAATAAGTCCTCCAAGGACGTGCTCCAGTGCTCTACTTCCTCTATTGGCCGCCTCCAAGAGTGTCCGCCCCTTCCCAGTATTAATATGTCAGTAGATTAACCCACTGCTTTAATCAGAGCCTGCATGATTCAGTTATTTCCCAAGTACTTGGCCAATAACTAAGTCTTTGACATAAGAACTTTTGGGGGAGACACTTCATATCCAAATCATAACATTATGAGAAGTTTAAAGAATTGAAAATGTGGAGTATAATTTAGTTCCTTTTAAGTGAACTTGGTGTGATGGACAGTTTTATGTCAAGTTGACACAAGCTAAAGTCATCTGAGGAAAGGACACCTCAATTGAGCAAATGCCTCCATAAGATGGGTCTATAGGAAAGCTTATAAGGCATTTCTTAAATTTAGTGATTAATGGGAGAGGGTCTATCCCATTGGAATGGTGCCATCCCTGGGTTGGTGGTCCTGGGTTCTATAAGAAAGCAGCACGACAAAGCCACAGGAAGCAACTCAATAAGCAGTTCCCTTCCAGAATTTTTGCACGAGCAGGTTCCTGTCTCCAGGTTCCTGTCCTGTTAGCGTTTCTATTCTGACTTCCTTCAGTGATGAACAGTGATACCGAAGTGTAAGCCCAGTAAATTCTTTCTTCCCCAAGTTTCTTTGGTCATGATGTTTCATCACAGCAATAGGAGCTGTAGCTAAGACACTCAAACATTCAAATAAAACTTTTTTAGAGATTTGTTTCTTTATTTTTATTTATATGTCTCTGTCTTCAGGCACACCAGAAAACATTGGATCTCTTTACAGATGGCTGTGAGCCACCATGTTATCTCTGTGATTCGAACTGAGGACCTCTGGGAGAGCAGTCAGTGCTCTTAATTGCTGAGCCCTCTCTCCAGACCCCAACCTAAAAGTCTTAATGTGTTGTCACAAGTTAAGAACAAGCTATCAGGGTTCCATGCTTTTCCTCAAAGAATGTTATCCCTTGTGACCACTAAGTCAGGCAGCATTAAGTCACAGCCTTAAGATGCATAGAATTGTGGCTAGAAAGAGATGGCTCCGTGATTAAAAATGCCTTCCATTTTTCAAAAGGACCCATGTTTGATCCCCTGAACCCATGTCAAGGGGCTCACAACGAACAGCAACTCCAGCTTCAATAGATCTAAGGCTTTTCTCTCCTTCATAAGCAACCCCTCAGTCACACTCAGGTATACACAAACACACATAATTCAAAATAAAACAAAATCTTAAAAATTCACAATATATAAAATAGTGGGGAATTATAAATTAGGTAAATGATCCTCATCTAGTGGTGATTTGACTCAGAAATGGTGTTTGGCACCATCTATAGATGCTTTCAGTCATTTCAACGTAGGATAAAGCTGGTGCTTGGTGAATAAAGAACACAGATGCTAATATGCATCATTCTATTCATGGGCAAATTCCTTTGTTATCAAAATACCCAGTCCAAAGTATCAATGCTGCTGTAGCAAAGCTGGGTTTATAAATTATATGCTGAAAACTAAGGCCTCTAAGCCTTGTTATGTTGAATGTGGAACAAGGTTCAGTGAACATTATCTTTAATAGCATTTAAATAATTACTGGGCCACATGGAAATATTTGAAGCTTTGTGGGACACATGGTTTCTGCTGCAACCATAGACAATATTCATAAAGTGAATATGTGTGCTCCAATAAAACTTTATCTACAAAAATTATATTCTAGATTTAGCCTGATGACAGAAGTTTGCCAGTCCTCAACAGGCTAAAAACCAAAATGCATGATCATTAACAAATTACCCATGTTACATTTCTAAAGAAAGTTACATATGAACATGTCATTTGAACAAAAAAATGGAGACATTTAGCATTTGCTCAGGGAGTCAAACTAATACATTAAGTGGTAATAAGGAAATGTAAGGGAGCAAATGCATAAACAGTGCATAAGTGCATATTTTGAACTTGATAGTTAAGAAACCTATACCCCATAACAACAGCTTAACAATTATATGTTCAGAAAACTAATTTAGAGGTTACTCAGTGAAAAAAAGAAATAGAAACCTGTTTTGGTTTGATCTTTTTTGAGACAGAGTCTTGAGACTCCTGGGGTGGTCTAGAACTTGCTAGGTAACCTAAGATAGCATGAAGCTCCCTATCCTCCTGCTTCAGACACCCAAGTGCTGACATTATAGATGTGTACCCCAAGTTCAATATAGAATATAGCTTTTAAGTTAGAGAAAATGGTCATTTTCAACAATAATTCCATTTTTATTCCAAACTTTTTAGGTGTATATATTTGACACATGAGCAGAAGAACATCACAAAACAGTAAATAAATGGATTTTTATATTCGTTCTATTAGAGCTTTCAAATAAGGGGATCATGTGTTAATTCCAATGACGATTTAATTTTATTTACACATAATTCATCAACTCACCATGAAGTTATTAAAAGTCTATCTGTCAAAAGGAACACATAATATTACTACTACTCCTATCAAAAATTCAGTTGAAAAGTTCAATATTGAGGATTCAGTTGTTTTGTGATATCACATGAGAATAACTTTTGTGCAGCATAGTGCCATGGCAAAACAAAGGCTTTTGTTTTGATTTGTACTGGATAAGGATGTATATATAGCTTATGGATATTTGGAATAAGCACATATGATTAAAAAACTGATTTCCAAAGACCTATGTTGTTATATCCATCAAAATAGAAAAGGCACTAATCAAAATTTACGAAGACTATGTGCATAAAATTTAGAGAAAATGTTTTTTTTTTAATTTTTTGTGGTAACACTGGTATTGAATACAGAAATATATATTTCCTTTGATGCTTTCTAAAGCTGTATAAGGGGCAGACTAGAGAATTTCAAAATTCAGCCTGGGGCATGTAACAATTTTCACATTTGTATTTGGCCCTCCTACTTTCCTGGAAGGGTACAGTGGGCAGCAGCGGGTGATTTTACATACAAGTAAAGTATTTTCTGTGGCAGCATGTAAGTCAACCAAAATTTGAATAACTCTTCTTTTCAGGGTCCTGATGTGTCCTATGTGTATTTTGAGATAACAGGTGCTTTTCAGTGGTTTTTGCAAAAAAGCTAACCTTATCTCTTAACTTTCATAAATGAGTACCATCAAATAATGTCCTTAAATATCTGCTCTAGGCTTCTTGCTGACACCCACAGAAAAAGCAGGGACTATTAAGAAATACAGTGTAAGACAGAAGAGGTAACTAATGAGGAAATGAATTGATACGTCCTCTCTGCCGCTCTGAGATGTTGTTGAGATGAAGTTCATAATGGGATCACTGAAAAGGTCACTGAGCTCTAAATATAAAGTCACTCCAGAAGTTAATAAGGAGAAAAGAGCATTTTGTAGCTCTCTGCTATTCTGCCCTGTTGTTCTCTTTGGCCAGTTTGCACTACTTTTCAGATTCCCAGTACTCACTGCTACATCTCTAGAGTATCCTGTTTCCTAGGGAACCACCTCTCTCTCATTAGAGTGGACTCATTAGGATAATCCTAATTCTAGTTTCCTCTTTGATTGCATGGAAGCCAAAAGCATCTTGTCTTTCCTTGTCTTTCCCACTTTTGAAAGCCTGACAAGAGGAGTTGGAATCGAGAGCGACCGGCGCAAACAATCTGAGGACAACACACTCAGTAGTTATTTCCTGCTTTAAGTTGGTGCCTATGAATTCTGCATTTGGGGCCCGTGGTGTTATGTGGTTTTGTCATCTTAACACAAGCCCAAAAGATGGAACCTCAATTGAGAACGCCTCCAGAGGATAGAGCTAGCAAAAGACAAGCTGATGGGGCATTTTCTTAGTAAGTGGTTGATTTGGGAGGACCCAGCCCATTGGGGGCAGTGCCAACCCTGGGCTAGTGGTCCCTGGATTCT
Organism: Rattus rattus; assembly: GCF_011064425.1. Classification (NCBI taxonomy): domain Eukaryota; kingdom Metazoa; phylum Chordata; class Mammalia; order Rodentia; family Muridae; genus Rattus; species Rattus rattus. Next base: position 10,807,219 of record NC_046172.1, read on the forward strand.
ATAAGAGAGCAGGCTGAGTAAACTTTGGGGGAGGGGAGGGTATTCCTTCTTGTCCTCCCCATCAGCTCCTGCCTCCAGGTTCCTGCTCTGACCTCCTTCAGTGATGGACTGTGACTTGGAATTGTAAGCTGAAAGAAACCATGTTGCTTTTGGATGTGCCATTTTATCAAAGAATTAGAAAAACATGGCTATAAATTTGAAGGATGGTGGAGTGGGGTCTATGGGATGGCTTGAGGGGAGGAGAGGAAAGGGAGACCTGCTGCAATTCTAATCTCGAAAATAAAATGGAAAATAAAAACCTTTGAGCAATTTATATTTACTAAGATGTGACTTCCTTAAAGATAAACTAGATGGACAGGAGCGGTCATCTGCCTTACAGGAGAAAGCATTGCTAAAGGAAGGCGGGTCCCATAGGCATCCCTTTTAGCAAGTAAATGGAAGAAAAAGATTTTGCTTAACTGTAGATGGGCATTTAGAAAATAGGGTGTTTCAGTAAGGTTTCTATTTCTTTGATAATTGTGTGTGTGTGTGTGTGTGTGTGTGTGTGTGTGTGTGTGTGTGTGTGTGTGTGTGTGTGGTATGATAGGCCATGCCTCTCTGTGTAATAGAAACGTTTGGGAAACAGAAGGATTTCTTTTGTGGTATTGTGTGTTCAATATTTGTCATTTCTGAATGTAACTGGCCCTGTATATGTACCTATGAACATCATGGAAACATGGAGGCTGGTATTGTTTCCTTGTATGAAGCTGGAAAATTGATTTGACCATGCCAGAAGCACCCTTGTCTTTTTTGTTTCTGTCAAAATCTAGATATTATCTTACTATATTACTATAGCCTAATGCATACATTAAAATGTATAAGATCTTATGTGCATAATATAAAGAACTTTAATGAATTTATAATAACACACAACCATCAGGCAATTGAGAATACAGAATATTTTCATCTTCTAGAACTATCCCTCATTTTTTTCTAAATTAAATTAATTTTTCAATTCACCTTATGTCCTGCTTACTATCCCTATCCAGCTCACCTCTTCCCAAAATCCTTCCCCCATCTCCTCTCCCCTTCTCCTCTGAGAGGGTGAGGGGGCTCTGCGAGGCTAGGCACTTCCTTTACCACTGCCAGACAAGGCAGCCCAGATAGGAGAACATATCTCACAGACAGGCAACAGCTTTGGGATAGCCTCAGCTCCAGTTGTTCACAACCCACATGAAGACCAAGCTGCACATCTGCTACATATGAGTAGGGAGGCCTAGATCCACCCCGTGTGCGTTCTTTGGTTGGTGGTTCAGAATATGAGAGCCCCAAGAATCCAAGTTAGTTGACTATCTCTCAATCTTTCTGATCAGTTCTCCTATCCACAAGGCAGGACAACTTTTTTTTGCTTATTTATTTGTATATTTATTTATGTCTGCAGTGCTGGGGACTAAACCTGTGACTTCATGCATATAACTCTACCTCTGAATTTCAGCATCAGTCTTTTACAAATTTTGCAGCACTGTCTCTCTAAACTATGCTAATTGGACTTAAACTCACTTTGTAGCCCAAGCAAGCTTTGAATTAAAAGTTCTCTTGCCCAGCTTCTCAAGTAGCTGAGAATATAGATGTGAACCAGCAGGTCTGCTATTAGCAGTCAAATTTAAATCAGTCTGCACATTCCTGAGCCTCATGTAAATGGGATTATGGTACTCTTCTGTTTAGGTTTCTTTTTATCCAATCTATTTTTAAAACGAATCTATGTTAATAGACAGAGTCCATTTTGTTCTTTTTATTGTTCATTTGTAGTCTTTTGTTTGTTCACATTTCTACTGATGAACATCTGGGATATTTTCAGTTGATGGATAATTGAATAAAGTAGCCCTGGATGCACATGTGCAAGTCTTTCATTTTTGTAACAGATGCATTTATTTATTTTGGTTAATAGATATGTGCATGTGAAGTTGCTGGGTCATAAAGAACGATTATGTTAAGTCATGTTAGATACAACAAGAATTGGTATTTGACATGTGTGTCAGCAATGAGAGCCTTCCAGTTGCTTCCCATCTTTGCCAACACCTGCTGCTTTTGATTCTTTTCCATTCTGTTATGTAATGTGACCTGGTTGTGGTTTTCATTTGGTGAGTCCCTAATGACTAAGGATATTGAGCACATTTTCCTATGATTGTGGGAAATTTACATTCCCCGAAAGCATGCTCAGCTCTTTCTTTGGTTCCTTTTAAAGAACTAGTGCCAGTGTCTACAAACTGCCACATTTAACCAGCCATGTAGGCCACACCCTCTGCATGGGGCGGAGAGTATAACCTTCCCCTTAGCAGTGTTCAACAGTTACCAAAGCTGCGCTGGCAGAGGGCATATATACAGGAATTGCCTTGCATGACTTGTTCCAATCCAGAGATTTCAAATTGTGGAGGGAGAGCAACTCTGAACCAATATGTGCTCTTTTCAGTTACTGATATAATTGTGAGCATCATGGAACTGAATCAATAACTCATTGAAGTGCAACTTCACTGCTGTTTTTTTTTTAAAAAACAATGAGAAATCTGCAGCATGAGGTCTTTGTTTCCCTTTGCCTGTTGTGACATGAAGGCAATCGGTAGCTATCATCTACTGCATGTGCTTTCTAGTCTAACTAAGCTTCAAGCCCTGCCTCTCATTGTCTTATTGTCAATCAGTTTCACTTACGGTAACCACATCACCTCCGTCCACACAATGGGAGGCATTACTATCGTCCTCAGAATCAGTTTAGACATCTCTGAGCAACTGCATCATTATTTTCTTGAGATTGTTGTGAACTAGAAAACTCAATACATCCCTCTCTTAACTCTCCAAAAGCATAGGCAAATTTGCAAGTCAATTGCACGGGACCTTATGTATTTTATATTTTTAATCTTATTCCAGATTCAGTCCTTTGCATATTTTTAATTCTTCATGCACTTAAAAATATCTGGTGGAAAACACATTTAAATCTTCTGCTGGGGGATGAGGTCGTACATTCTGCTCCTTTATAGATATCGGGAGTGCTTTCTAAGAAAAGGAAGCCAGGGACAGGGGCGATAGATGGATGGCTTAGTGTGTAAGCATGCTGCTGTGCAAGCATGAGGATCTGAATTTAGTTCCCACCCATCTGCATAAACAAACAAACAAACAAAAAGGAGTGTGGCAGTGCCACTTAGAATCCTACTTCAGGCTGAGAAGCATCAGAGACAGGAGGATCACAGTCTCTAGACTAGAGGGTGATCAACTGAAGCTATATTTGTGGTAAAATTACATAGACTTACACACACACACACACACACACACACACACACACACACACACAAGCACAGCTTCTATTTGTAAAACCAGTAAATCTGAGTAAGATTGGTGGCTTGTATCAATAACATTTTCTGAGAGGTGACACTGTGCTATTAATGACATGTTATGATGAGAGAAGTTAGGTAGGAATTATATGGGAGCTGTGTATTACATTTTACAGCTGCATGTAAATCTACAACTGTCTCAGGAAGAAAAGTTAAGAAAATACCATTTCTTTTTTCTTTTTTATTTTTTTATTAACTTGAGTATTTCTTATTTACATTTCGAATGTTATTCCCTTTCCCGGTTTCCAGGCCAACATCCCCCTAACCTCTCCCCCTCCCCTTCTATACGGGTGTTCCCCTCCCCATCCTCCCCCCATTACCGCCCTCCCCCCAATAATCTAGTTCACTGGGGGTTCAGTCTTAGCAGGACCAAGGGCTTCCTCTTCCACTGGTGCTCTTACTAGGCTATTCATTGCTACCCATGAGGTTGGAGCCCAGGGTCAGTCCATGTATAGTCTTTAGGTAGTGGCTTAGTCCCTGGAAGCTCTGGTTGGTTGGCATTGTTGTTCATATATGGGGTCTCAGGCCCCTTCAAGCTCTTCCAGTTCATTCTCTGATTCCTTCAACGGGGGTCCCGTTCTCAGTTCAGTGGTTTGCTGCTGGCATTCGCCTCTGTATTTGCCATATTCTAGCTGTGTCTCTCAGGAGAGATCTACATCCGGTTCCTGTTGGCCTGCACTTCTTTGCTTCATCCATCTTGTCTAATTGGGTTGCTGTATATGTATGGGCCACATGTGGGGCAGGCTCTGAATGGGTGTTCCTTCTGTCTCTGTTTTAATCTTTGCCTCTCTATTCCCTGCCAAGGGTATTCTTATTCCCCTTTTAAAGGAGCGAAGCATTCACATTTTGATCATCCGTCTTGAGTTTCATGTGTTCTAGGCATCTAGGGTAATTCAAGCATTTGGGCTAATAGTCACTTATCAATGAGTGCATACCATGTGTGTTTTTCTGTGATTGGGTTACCTGACTCAGGATGATATTTTCCAGTTCCAACCATTTGCCTGTGAATGTCATAGAATCATTGTTTTTGATAGCTGAGTAATATTCCATTGTGTAGATGTACCACATTTTCTGTATCCATTCCTCTGTTGAAGGGCATCTGGGTTCTTTCCAGCTTCTGGCTATTATAAATAAGGCTGTGATGAACACAGTGGAGCACGTGTCTTTGTTATATGTTGGGGCATCTTTTGGGTATATGCCCAAGAGAGGTATAGCTGGGTCCTCAGGTAGTTCAATGTCCAATTTTGTGAGGAACCTCCAGACTGATTTCCAGAGTGGTTGTACCAGTCTGCAATCCCACCAACAATGGAGGAGTGTTCCTCTTTCTCCACACCCTCTCCAGCAGAAAATACCATTTCTTGAGGCTGGAGAGATGACTTAGGGATTAGGAGCATGTCTATTATAGAAGTCTCGAGTCCTGTTCCCAGTACTCATGTCTGATGGGCCAACCATATGTAACTTCAGGGGTTCAGAGGATCCAGTGCTGCCTTCTGTTCACTAAGGGCACCTGCATACAAGTGCACATACCATGACGTAGACACACATATACATAATTAAAAACAAAATAAATCTTTAAAAAGGAAAAGAATATTACTTGTATAAAAGTACTAATTATTATGAGAGATAATTACACACGATTTAACAAAACAATATACATCCATTATCATATGCATTTTTTTGATTTGAAAAAATTGACTCAGTTAATATAGTCATCTAAAATATTTCACAAACTTGGTGACAGGAAGTAATAAAATATTAACTGTCCTTATCATATTTGTAATTTGGGCAAGACTTGGTGAAGTGTCTTATTTCTGTACTCCGTCTGACATCAGTCGCAGGGGCTATTTGAAGACTGGGACAAAAATCATCCAACTGCTGCTTCTGGCTCATAGAAAGACATTAGCTAGCTGGAAATGTCAACCAGATCATACAGACAGGACCTTTAATAGGTTGTTTCCTCATAATATGAGGACCAACTCAATGCTGAGACTTTCCAGAATGAGAGAGCCCAGTGGATATGCATTATCTTTACCCTAGCCCAAAAGAAATACAGTGTCACTTCTGTCATGGTTCCAGTTCTGTCTAGATTTCAGGGACGTGAACATGGTCCACATCTCTTGGTGTAGGAAAGCCAGCACTACAGTGTAGGAGAACCATGCTGGAATAACAATACCACGGTCCTCTTCGGCGCCTTCTAATCTCTTCTCGCAGCACCCTGTCCTCTTTTTCACAAGCCAGGCAAGGCTTTCAGTCCATTTTCTAAGGATTTAATTCTCAACAATGTGCTAATATGTCTCTCCTTTTCCTAAAATACAGGGATATTATTCTGGTGCCTTTGTAATATGTTAATTTGGGAGAGTCGGTTTGATTTTCAGATATACACATAAAAGATTATACATGCATGTATAAGGCAACAAGCATAATAATGTAATAATAATACACACAATTAATGGTAAATCAAAATTAAAATAGAGGGGTTTAGATGAGATTTGGAACATTTGCCAATGTACATGCATGATGTAAAATAGTGCACACTCTCTGTCATTGGTCTGCTGACTCATTTGGTGTGAGACAAAACTGAATTTAAAGAGCTCTGGTATTCCTAGCTCTTGTTGGGGCTTCTTCTACTCTACCATTAAGTGTATAGGTTTAGAAGACTCTTGATTCTACCAGACAGCTGGTACTACTAAGTCTCGGACATAAGAACCAAGTGGGTTTTACTTTTGTCCTTGGCTGCCCACATTGTTGGCCTTCCCCTCATTTTTTTATTTTCCCTCTCTCTCTCTTCTTTCCCCCTGTGTTGAAGTCTTTAATCATGAACACAAGCAAAGACTATAACCTTACAAAGATTATTTTGCTAGCTTCCACAAATGCACGTGACTTCCTCTTGCATGCACCAATATGTGTAATGTATGTGTATGTGTGTTAGTATAATGATTTTGATTTTAGACTGAGCTCTGTATGACACAGACAGAATTTGACATCAGGAGCCTCTAGTTCATATAACTAAGTTTCAAGAAATTAATTTAAATTGCTTTATTAATATTTAATTAATACGTGTGATTAATCTTTTAATTCATTCAAGCACCTGACATATTTTACTGAAGAGATCCTATATCTATATTTATATAGTCTTCGATTTTCAGAAAGACTTATCTTTGAAAGTGAGGCTGTGATTTAACTTGATATTTTTGAAAGGCTTGTTAAAACCAGACAAGAAAGAAATTGGGGACAAAAAAAAGGATATGAGTATTTGACGTTTTACAGTAATCATTTTGCTTTTATCTGGGGACTTGCAAGGCAGGGTAGAATTCTGATGGGAGATTTTGGTTTAGGACAGAGAAGGGTAAATATTTTGCACATCGTTCTTTTACTTTTTGACATGTGCTATGCCTTAGGAAATATTTCCTGAAAAGCTGGAAAGAAGAAAACAGAACAAGAGAACAAAAAATACTTTTAATTCTCTATCCTCTCTTCCTCTCCCTCTCCCTCTCCTCTCTCCTCTCTCCTCTCTCCCCTCTCCCTCTCTCTCCCTCTCTCCCTCTCCATCTCTCCCTCCTCCCTCTCACCCTCTCTCTCTCTCTCCCTCTCCCTCCTCTCCTCCCGTCACTTGGCAATTTGGTATTCCTTTTTCCCCTTTTCTGAGAAAGGAGGAATTGTGTTGATTAGTTAACTTCTCCAAAATGATCTCCATCAAACCATCTCATGATAGTCTTCTTGACAAGGACTACTTAGCCACTTTTAGACTGCATAAATCACAATTTAAAAGCCTATTGCGTAGAGCAAAGCATTACTGTGACTCATTTTTCCTTGCAGACAGATGAGCAGCAGCTCATGCATTTTTAGAGAGCTCACAGATGCTGTGTAGATGCATCTATTTTGCAATTTAAATATTTCATTGTTATGACTGATATTAAAAATCTACATTTCACTAATGCTGCGGATGTGTGAGACAGTTAGATTTTGGGTTTGCTGTGTGTTGTTTTGGGAACAACTGAAAGTCACTTTTTTGATGCCTACATTTTGAAAGATTTAAAACATCATTTTTCCAGGAACTCTGAGTCTTCTCACATCAAAGCATACAAATACAGATAAAGTATACCTAAATTTTATCTAAATTAAAACAAAGCACTCTACAGATATAATTACCGTCTAGCCATGGTACCCTGAGATGCCTGTTACTAATATGTAGAAATGATTCCATATTACCTGGTCAAAAGTGATTTCTTTGACCACCACAAATCCTTCAACAGCAACTGAAGCAACACTGGCCATTTTCTCAGGATCTTAGAAGCTAGTCAAAATAAATAGCTAGAGTCTGCTATCTCAGGCTCTCTTCGGGACCCTGTCCCAATACTTGTGTGGGTCAGTTAACTGGTGCTATGTATAATAATTATGAAATACTTTGAATATGTGTCTTGCACAATGATGCAGCAAAGAGAGGCCTGACATGAAATTTTGGACTATAAAAAAAATTTCTTTTATCTATCTATCTATCTATCTATCTATCTATCTATCTATCTATCTATCGAGATTATAATGTAAGATCCCCTCTCCCTTTACTCCCTCCAAACTCTCCCATCTGAAAGTTTGGGTTTTAAAATTAAGATTTCTTGCTTAACGTCTCTGGACCTCCATTTCCCCAATTAATAAAATGAAAGTATGCATAGGATAATATGTTAATATTTAATGACACAGTGAGGACTATTCAGTGATTCTGTGATTCTGTCATTCAGAAACCACAGAACAGTTTCCACTTTCAGTTGGAGATTTTTATGTCTTACAGAAGGCAAAGACGGCTAAATGGATTTGGATAACTAGCTCCTAAGCCCGGACACATAGTAGGATTTATCAAGACCGAAGGCAACAGAAACAAACCAGAGCACTGCATCAAATCCCCGCACAACCATGATGAGAAAGTCATTTGCAATTCTGATCTTGAAATCACTCAAATAATTTCATAGTGGAGCTGGCTAATGCCCAGAGGAGAGCAGCTAAGAGAACTGGGAATGTAGGGCCCTTCTCTTTGAAGGCACAGGAAAAGATTTAAAATTCTGATAAGAATGAGTAAGAGATAACATCACCATGCTTTATATACATTCAGAGAGAGAGAGAGAGAGAGAGAGAGAGAGAGAGAGAGAGAGAGACCCTGACTCATTCACCAGGCCTTGAAATGGCTAAATTAAATGTCTTCTAATCTAGGGGTATGGAATTGGGATAAGAAGTATCCGAACTATGTGTCCCATGAGAAGTTCTATAAACTCTTCACATTGACTTAAGTACAGCTAGTCATCCACGACAATGAGTGCAGATAATCTATGCCTGGATGCTAATGCTGTGGGAGCATCAAGAAGGAAGAGGTGGACCCTTCTAAAGCAGCCCAGTCCCCATCCAGAGGAGACGTTGGGACAAAATGATAGCAATTTGCTTTTGCTTTCACTTCCTTTTGTTTTTATTTTCTTCATATTATTCTATAGAAGCAAGTATCATCTCCAAAGAGCAAATATAACCAGGTCAGAAGATTATAAAGCATAAATTGAATTTTCTCCCCTGCCAACATTTTTCTATGTATAGCAAAAAGCACTTGATCATTTCGCATTATAAAGTGGCATATGCATATATATATATGCATATATGTATACACATATATACATATACATACATATATATGCTTATATGCATATAGAAGACGTGTATGTGATCAGGACAAGTAAATATATTTCTTTATGCTAGTCATATATTTCACTGTGTGACTTGATCATAATTTTATTAGTCTACTAATGAGCATTTAAATTGCTTTCCATATTCTTCACATTTGCAGTAGGGAGATGCACATTTTTGGAATCTTGCTCATATTTGTATTTTGCTTCTCTTGTCTGTTGAGTTGCTTCTGCACAATATTTTTCTGGAAAGTAGTGCTTTTTTAATTATGTCACATGATACCTTATGAAAAATAGCCAAATGTGCTCTCCAAATTGTGATATGTTTATGAGTGTCCCCTTTCTGTACTTTGTCACAGTATAGTGATTTTTACGTTTCCGTGTCTTTATACATCTTCTTCTGTATAAACAGAAACATATTCCAAAGGTATATTATTAGTCTCCTCAGAGTAAGAGCACAGATGTTGTAAGGATAGGAAAGTGGAACTTGGAGAAATGCCATAGAATCGTATTTCCACTGGTCAAATGAATAAAATCATGGGGTTTTCTGATTGCTTTTATTTCCATATTTTCAAATACAGAATTTACTTGATCATAAGTTTATTTGATTATAAATGTCCCAGAATTAAAATAAGTGTAGACTCTTCATGGCGATTAGGTCAGGTTAAATGATATAATGGTAGTTTTCTTTCCTGTCACTTTGATGCTTGCACAGATGGTGCTGTTTGTCCTTTCTGCCCCGTTCTTTGCCAGTGCACTCTCTATCTGTATCCGGTAAAGTAGAAATTACTAGTACAATTTCGTCCTTTAATTTGAAACTATTTCGGAGATGTTAATTACAACGAAGATTATAGTTTGTTTGAATTCAAAAGTTAAGGAGGTATGGTGTCATATACACTCCAGAATTATATGCATAATATTAAAACCGTCCAAAGAATAAATCTCTGCATGAAAATATTTTATCACTGTAAAGCAGATGGGAATGTGTTAACAACATGGGCTTTAGGGGAAAGCCTAGTGTGTGTGTGTGTGTGTGTGTGTGTGTGTGTGTGTGTGTGTGTGTGTGTGTGTGTGTGGTAGTGGCCCATGTGCTTCTGAAATATCCCTCCTGTCTCTGGTTATACAACATGGTGAACGTATGCCAAAGCTTGGCAGCTCACTGATGGGAAAAAATAGCCTTCTCTCCTCCACTTCAGTTTGCAGCATATGTCCTCAACCATCACAAGCAGAAAGACAACCTGAGTAGCATACACTTGAACAAGATCTCACCTTACTCCTGCTGAGCTACATCTGAATACACCAGACACACAGGTCAAGAAGAAGAAGGCATTATTCAAGCAGGATGTGGAATCTAAACTAGTCATTTCAGTATGCTTACAGACTAGAACACTGGTTAGCTACTCCTAGTCACTCTGGCTTTTATTACCATGGTTACACTTCCCTGACCCCGTGACCAAGAACATTCCCTGGCTTTGTGATGCTTTTTCATTTGAAAACCATACCCAAATAATTTGAAGCCCTAGTATTCAGAGGGATTTGTGTGCGGAACCTAATTCTCATACAAAATAAATAAGAACCACTTCCTCTCTTCAACACTGCCAACTTGTTTATTTCAAGGGGCAATTATGCCCTGCCAAAATCCCACTGATAATAGTCTCCCTGTATTTGAATTTGAAAATCAGGCCCTCAAGAGAGTTAGATTCAGAAAGAACTCGGTGCTAGCTTACTTTTCTGGATTCATGCTTGATGTAAAATTTGCATCTTAATAAAGAGATTTTCTTCCTATTTGGGGCTGAAAGAAAGAACAATGATGAAAGGGAGTTAAGTCTTACCTTCTCAGTTAAGGAGTCCCAATGGATCTGATGTGCTAATAGAAACCTGATTTCAACGCATTTTTTGAAAGATTTTGTGAGAACTTGTAAATATCCAGGTCTGGTACTGGATTGTCAGCTTTTTGTGTATTTTCTTAAGTTTGCAATTATACTTTTGTTTCGTGTTGCATAGCAAATAAGTCTGGTTAATGAAAGCCTTAGCGATCAGCACAACATTGAAGAGCTTGAAATGGATTTACACAACTCCCTGTCGTTCAGGAGTCATGGCCCCTAGTTTCAACAGGGAAGGCTGTGCTGAATCAGAGTCTGTGCAGCTTCATTTGTCTGAAGATTGGAAAATGCAGCACTTAGTAAGTTCGCAGCCTCACTGCCAACAGGCAGGAACCTGCCAGGTTGAGAGGGTACAGCCATCTGGAACAGCAGAGAACAGGGTGAGGAAAGCTTTTTCAATTTGCCGAAAAAGCAATTACTCCATAAAACGAGCGAGATGGGACCCAAAAATGAATGCCCTGTCTACCCACCTGCTGTTCTTGCTCTAGAAATAATTCAGGCCTTCGGTTATTTGCAGGAAGCTTCGGGAAGGGAACACATTTCATAAATCCCCATGGCTACCGAGATTGCTGCAATGGTTATCATCCCGCCCAACACCCCTGGATTCCTGTGGACTGTGACATGGCTCAGCTGACTCTGAGTCACCAGCACCTGCTGCTAGGAAGAACCTTGGTGTCCTCACTGCTGATAAACCCAGGAAGATGAAATGGCTGCCTTGGGCTCATTGCAGGTATTAACACTTCCACTTTTACCTCTGATGCAAATCAGGAGACTGGGATAATAAAAAGTTAACCCACTCATTCTTTAACCCATTATGCTACGAATCTGAATATACTGGAAACAGCCTTTTTGTGGGTTTACGTTTAGGATTTCAAGACCATTTCCTTTTCTTCACAAGTGTCAAAGCCACAAACACTCAACTAAACCAGCTAAACTGAGTGTCTAAATTTTGTTTCTTGGTAAACTGACCTCACAGCAAGTGCTAAGACTGGGTTTCAGAGGGCTGTGAATCAGGGAACACCACTGGACGAGGTGGGAAATTAGACAAGAAAGAAAAGGAAAGAGCTAGAGAGGTGGCTCAGCAGTTAAGAGCACTGACTGCTCTTCCAGAGGTCCTGAGTTCAATTCCCAGCAACCACATGGTGGCTCACAACCATCTGTAATGAGATCTGATGTCCTCTTCTGCTGTGTCTGAAGACAGCTACAGTGTACTCATATATAATAAATAAATAAATCTTTTTTTAAAAAATAAAGAAAAGGAAAGGAAAGTAGGACGGGATGTTTTCCAGTGAGATAGTGCAATGTGGAATCTGAAGAGAAACCTTGAAAGACAGTGCAGATCAAGGGCTGGCAGCTACATCAATGAGCCAAATCCAGTCTGGTTGTACATAGCTTATTCAATATCATAGTATCCAGTTAATTAGCACTGTAATGAAATATCTGAGATGATGATAGTTAATTTATAAAGACAAAAAGGTTTAATTTTGGTTCAAAAAATTGGAGACTGTTATCAGACCACCCCACTGTTCTTGATCTCAGGTAAGGTAGCATATATTAAGATTTATTTATTTATTTTATGTATGTGTGTACACTGTAGCTGTCTTCAGACACACACCAGAAGAGGGCATCAGATCCCATTATAGATGACTATGAGTCACCATGATGTGGTTGCTGGAAGTCAACTCAGAACCTCTGGAAGAACAGTCGGTGCTCTTAACTGCCTAGCCAGAGGAAACTCACTTCATGAGGTAGGAAACAAAGAGAAAGGGTTCATGCTAGGATCCCACAGTTCGCTCTGTAGGCAGAAATGACTCAAACTCTCACTAAAGTGTGTATCACCTTCCAACAGTACCATCATGGGAACATAACCTTTAATATGACATTTTTAAAGAAAACTTTAACATTGGAACTAAATCCATGAGATAAAAATGTTTTTTAATGTCAAAAAGGACCTATTTTCTAACATATAGAATCAAACGAGAGTCAAAATTTAGTGTCTACAAATAATTTTAGTGGAACCCAGTCACGTTAATTCATTTATATACTGTTTGTGATTCCCTTCATGCTTAAACACAGAGATGAATGATTACACAGAGACCATGTGGCCCACACTGCCTAAAATATTTAGAACTTAGCTAACTTGCGATGTAGAAGATGTACCACAAAATGGTTCCATCTAGGGAGCATGAAATTACTTCCCCAGCAATTTCTATCACTTCACGAGGAATCTTCATTGCTGCTCCTGTGTGGCTTTTAATTTCCCAGTCTTCTACACTTTCCAGTTATAAATGCAGAATGCTTGGGTATTGGGCACTTCGGTGAAAATTCATTTTTAACTTCTTTTTTTTTTTTTTTGGTTCTTTTTTTCGGAGCTGGGGACCGAACCCAGGGCCTTGCACTTCCTAGGCAAGCGCTCTAGCACTGAGCTAAATCCCAACCCCCATTTCTAACTTCTTAAGGCACAATTTTATATTTCTATAATTAAATAAGAAAGCATACATTTCACAAATTATTAGTTTTTTTAAGTTCCTGAGAAAACTCAGTTCTACTCTAGGCCCAAGAGAAAAGAATAAAATATTTCTGCCTGTTTTCCCAGTGTGGTTTGAAACAAGCAATATTAGCAAGTTACATAAAGATTCAAAATACAGAGCCTATATATGTGTTAGTGGCGGGAGAATGAAGTACCTTTCCTAATTGACATTATCTATGTTAATGAGGATCTTATGAATTTTTTTTTACTTCACATTACTTTATTGTGATAGCTAATCTTGGCATACCTTGGAAGAGGGAAATTCGACTGAGAATTTGCCTGTGAAGGGCAATGTTTTAATTGCTAACTCATGTAGACAGGCACAGCTCACTGTGACTGATATAGGAATATGGGCCAGGGCGGTATAAGAAATGTATCTAATAATCAACCCAGAAGACACAAGCCAGTTAGTTAATGTGCTCCTCCATGGTCTTTGCTTTGGTTTCTGCCCTTCTTTCCTGTAACCTGTAGTCCCATAATTCCTCTCATTCACTCACCTATTTACTCTCTTTTTTTTTTCTCTTTTTTTTCGGAGCTGGGGCCCGAACCCAGGGCCTTGCGCTTGCTAGGTAAGCACTCTACCACTGAGCTAAATCCCCAACCCCCCTATTTACTCTCTTTTGATAAACCTTTGGCCTTCAATGTGCTACGTTCACCTCACTATCATATTCTCTCCATCTCCCTCTCCCACTCCTTCTCCCTCTCCCCTCTCCTACTCTCTCTTCTTCCCTCCCAAGTTTCATTTGGTCCCCCAAGGCTTTCCTCCCCAAGTTACATTTTGTAGGGGTTTTCTCACAGCAACAGAGAGGCAAACTAAGATATTCACAATGCAGACTCCAAGATATATCACTTAAAATGTTACTAAAATCCAACTGGACATAAATTTTCATACAATTGTATTTAATAATATGTTGTTTGTAAATAATTGAAATTAATGAAGAGCAAAAGGAAGAAAGATGGTCTGAATAACTAGGATAAAATTCCCATTCACTAAACACAGACATTTTCTGGTACCAGATTCTAGACACTACTTATTCCCAAGACTTGCATATTCTTCTGCTTGTGCATGTAAAAAACTAATTTGAGTCAATCCAATCTTACATATAAATCTAGCTAAATGCTCAAAGGATATTCCACTTTCTTCAAAAGTGAAAATAGCAGTACTGCTTAAAACCCAAGGTGAGCAATTCGTAAAATATTAAATTCTAAACAAATTCCATTTCTCATTTCAGAAATTAGTCATTCAATCTAAGCACAGTTGTTCACTACAATAACGGTAAAGGTTCTTGTGCCGTAGATATAACCTCCCAGTCTAACATTCTATTTCTAGATTAAAAAAAAAGTCTGTTTATCCAAGCTCAAACCCACAGTTAGAACACATTGTACACTTTAGTGCTCTTGCTCATAACCTCGTTATTTCATGCTGTACACACTAGAGAATGCTTAGATTGAGAGCAGCTAAATTTCATCATGCCTACATGAACTCCCCTGTTGATCTGAAGGTCAACCTTCTGTCGTGGGATTTGCCCAAAGACATATGTGCCTTCTATGCAGAGCTCTTCTTGTTTTCCAGTTTTAGGAAGAGGATAGTTGATGATACTAGGGCAGGAAAATAATAACCATTGTATCTGTCCTGGCCAGCCCCTGATTTTCTGGATTGCCATGTTGTTCCAAGTCCAACACCACTTTCTTCCAATTATTTAAGGAAGTCCCACAATTCCTCTCGTCATTCAGTTATTTTCTCTTTTGATAAATCTTTGATTTCAATGTTAGTTTCGCCTTACCTCTATATATATTATTCTCTCTCTCTCCTCTCTCTCTCCCTCTCCCCTCCCCCCCCCTCCTCCTTAAGTATAGCAGGCAAGGAATACATGCACTATAGTAGAGTCTTTCATTACAACAACCATCAGAAACACATAAGAGCTTTCTATAACTTTAAATGGTAGAGCAAGGATGAGAATATTGACTCCAGACTTCAAACAGCCCTGGTTGAATTGCCTGAAAAGATTGCAACTTGATTTTATAACCAAGACTTACTTATTGAGCCTTGAAGGTCATTCAGCAGCTGAGAATGTCTGGCTGACAAAAACAAATAGATGTTTCTGAACACAGCAGACTATAGAGTTCCAGGTAAGCTATAGATAGACAATGTAGCTTTGTGATGAATGACATATCTCTTGGAATGTATTATGATGGTGATTCAACTGTGTGATGTGAAATTAGGTTTATAATCAATATTAGAGGAAGACTATCTGTGTCCTCTGCTAAGCTAAGCAATGTGGTTGGTACATGACCGTAATAATGCCAGTTTGGTTTCCGCTCTCTCTTACATAAGACCTTGTACTTTCAACCTTAGGCTACTAGATTTGTAGAAACCATTTCTTGCAATTTTTGTTTATTATCTTTTCCTCTTTTATTGGCTCTTTGTCTTGAGTAAATACTAGTTGCTATGGTTACATTCTTGAGAAGAGCCCATCATACAATGTACCAAATTTTATTGATAGCAAAGACATCATACATGCCTCAGAATATCAAAATATAATCATTTAAAATCAAAGTTAATTACCTATCTTCCTTGGATTGCTATTTTGGCAGGAATAGAAAATACCCAATGAATGTGTTCTAACTCCCCAGCCTGAGAAAGACAGGCATGACTAGGCATCCACATATCTCTGTGTGCAGACTCAGAATATTTCTCCACATGAAGTTTAGGAAACCTTTAAAAATACCAAACCTAGTGAAATTTCTTTGTCATTCTTGGCAGATTAAGCCAAGATTCCCACTCTTAGGGATTGATATTGAGAAAATTATTTTTGAGATAGGTTTGATCTAGCATTAATTTGGAAGGGATGAAGACAAAGAAAACAAGAGTAAATAAACCATTACTCATGTAAAGAATGCTTTGTTCTTTTTTTTCTGAGGAGAATGCTTACAGGATTTAATTTCTATTCTAGCAGATGGAGTTTATCATTTAAACACAATCGCTTGGGTTTGAAAAGTCCTCTCATGGGTAATTTAGTTCATCTCTTAGCAGTAACACAAGGTAGATCTCATTATTTTTCTTAAATCCTGTCTTAAAGATGAATGAGCATCTAATGAGTCTTTAAATGGTGGTTTTACTACCTACTCTGGTAATTTGCCTCATAATTTCTTTATTCTAATAGCTTCATAACTTTCATATACTAATTGCTACCAATTCTGATATTTATCTAAAATTTCCCCTCAACACTAGAAGTCCATTGCTGTATTTGCTCTACTCAACAATTTAACGCTTCAACTTCACCGCTTCCTATTTTGAATCTCATCTTTCCTAACATCAAATGTTTGAGGGGTGGTTTGGAGTCATACCTCTGCCCCCTGGGGTTTTAATGTCACTTTGGGTAGGCCTTGGCTTTGTTTGGTTGACTGTAGCTAGGGTTGTTTTGTAGCCTTTTGTAGCTGGGACTGGATCAGGCAGGAATCGCTATAGTGTTATACCCTATGGTTCAACTCTCACATGTACACAAGAGAAACTACAACGCATTCTTACTTACTTGGTTCTTCCCATCCATAGATCAAATGGGAAATTATCTTTGTGGTATGATTTGAGTAAGTAGCTTTCCTAATCATAGTCTTCCTATGTCAATGTAAATGCTGAAAATCCAATCATGAAAGAGTCTTTCCCCTTTCTTAGTTAAAAAAAAAATAAGCCGAGATTAATGGATGCTAATGGACCAAAAGTGTTAACCCACTGTCAGACATTTGTTAGTATGAGTTATATTCATTTCAACCAACTTTCTTCCCAAATAAGCAAACATTAGCATTACAGTGTTGTTCTGGGAAGTGATATTGAAATAAGAGAAAGAACAAAATTGAATTACAAAAAAAAAAAAAGCATCCAAATGAAGGTTTGTCTGCTTATTCATGTGGTTGGTAATAAGAGAGATAGAATGAGATCAGTTCCCATGCACACAAAAGTAAAGACTTTCCTATTGTGTTTCTTCAAGGCTAGATTCTAAATCAATATCCTTCCTACTTAATAAGTGTTCTTTATTCACTAATCCAATCTCTGGCTGTCTGAGATTCCAAAGATTATGTTCATGCTATGTTATTGCTAGTGCACAGGGTGGGAGGAGGGGCTTTCTTCTTCCTTTCTTTTCTCTTTCTGATAAAGCTCATCTTCTTCTTAAGGCCAAAATTATTACGTATCTTCATAAAACCTTAGTTGAGACCTAAAGCCTTACCCTCTATTTCTCTAGTAAAAATTATTCCAAGGCACGGAAATGAAGAAAAATGGAGCTATGTTAATCAAATAGGCACTATTATGTGCCAGACATTATGCTCTGCACATTTCATGAGGTGTCTCATCTTAACATGTACACTATCAACAATCATAGCAGGTAGGCGTGGCTCAAATCTTAATGAAGGAGGGTTGATGAGCTAGCCGGGCAAGCGAAAGCAATTGCCATGCAAGCCTCACAATGTGAGCTTAGTCCCAAGAACCCTTGTAAATGTAGAAAAATTACATCACAAGTTGTCTTCTCACCCCTACTCTCATGCCAGTGTGTGCTCATGCATGTGTAAATATATTAATAATATTTTTAATTAATGGCATAAAATATAACAAGCCATCTTGCTCTAGGAAACAAATCTGCCAGGAACAGTGTCAAGCACCTAGTAGGGAACATTAAAGACAGGATGTAGCTGTCTATTACTACTTTGTGGATTCTTGTTTCTTCCACCCTTCCCCACCCCTTTCCTTCCACCCTTTCAAACTTTTAACAATAAATAGGAGAGAAAAGAAGAATAGAGAGAAAAGGAAAGAACTACCTGAGTACAGTCGGGGTTGGAATGTG
This sequence comes from Rattus rattus, assembly GCF_011064425.1. Lineage (NCBI taxonomy): Eukaryota > Metazoa > Chordata > Mammalia > Rodentia > Muridae > Rattus > Rattus rattus. Next base: position 10,825,489 of record NC_046172.1, read on the forward strand.
GTGACATTATCGTTACACTAGTTCTTGTGGATTAGGGGCAGTTGAATTTCTTGGGGCAAGCTTGATCTTCATCTTCAGGATATCTAATTCCTTCTGGTTTCTTCTTTGAGCATGACTACCTAACAAACTACAAGCAATAGCAACCAACAATCAACCAACGACCCACCATCCTCCTCAAGGCCCTGTCATTCCTGTACCCTTGGAAAAGTCCCCAGAATCCCAAGTGTCACACAATCCCAGAGACTGTCTGCAGTTGGCAAATTCATACCTCTTTGAGATCATGAGGCAAATCATAAACACATGCTGTGGACAATCTGGAACAGCCTCATATTCCACACCTGAGATAAAATGAAAACATTCTTAGAATATTTCTGTATTTTTTAAAGAAACTAAAATTCCTAAATTGTCACTACAAGAGGACAATATGCTTTAAATATGTAGTAAAGTAAATCATTAGGCTAGAGGAGTCTGGAAAATTCTATTACCAAATATTTGAATATTTCACAAAATATTTCAGGTAGTGATATAGGTAGGATAAGATAAAATTTCTCTGGAAAAAATAATTCAAGCAGAAGAATAATTAAATAATTATTAATGACAAATATTTGAATCCCAGTGTAGTGGCTTACATCTGAAATCATAGCACTTGAGAGGACTTGTTTTTATGTGATACTACCCCTGGAGAAACATGAACAGACATCTACTCACTCCAGATAGGGTACCAATGATACACCAAAGTAAGGTTATCACTAAGTTCAGTTTGGAGACCCAGTGTGTTTGATTGGGATTACTTCCAGGAATATAGGTGAAGGGTTACTTATAGGAGCAGAAATGAAGCAATCACAGCTGAATCAACAAAATAGCACCTTAGCATGAGTGACAACTCATAAACGCTGAAATCCTGGAACACACCGCACTATCTGCAGGAAGCTTGCCAGGATGAAGGCTTTCCCAGGCATTTCAGTTGTTCTGAGCCTCTTCTAGGCAGCTTGGCTGGTCTTTGAGTTTTTCAGGGAGCTTGGCTTGTCTGAGTGTCACTCAGCTGTCCTTACACCTTATATGCTTGAGGGGAGAGAGAGGAGCCTAGTGAATCTGATTAGTTTTAGAGACTTCCTTAAGCTGTTGGAGTGTTTACTTCCCGAGTTTAAGACTAAATTCTCTGAGTTAAGATTAAAGTCTCTGCAGAATTCAATGTTTCATATACATTTAGAACATTATGGTGCCTCCCGGTAAACATTCTGTCGTAAATTACCTTCTTATGTTACCAATATCCAGTTTTCTTGTAAGATGGAAGGTTTAATCTTACACATTTCACAACCCTGGGGAAGAGGATTGTCATGATTTTGAGGACAACCCAAGCTAAATGAGGAGTTCTAACTATATCAGTTTGGGTTACAGAGTGAGAACTTGTCTAAAGAAAAGGATGAAGAAAGAAAAAAGAAACCTCATCAGAAAATATCACTGGTTTGACTTTCAGTCATCAAATATAATTTAAATAATTGTGTGGTTCGATAAAAATTAATTAATAATAAATAACAATTAATTTATAATAAAAGGGACCATCAATCTGAAAGAGACTAAGGGGGAGGATATAGGGGGTGGGAGGGACAAAGAGGAAGTGGAAAAGATTTAATTATTTTCTATTCTCAAAAAGTAAAGGAAATAATTTAAAAAACTAATTCAAGTAGAAAGAATATAGTATCTGTCAAGATATTGACTTCTCTTTCCTTTCTGATACTCACCTGAAATATCAGAATGTTATTTTCCAGTAACGTTTCTCTCAGAAAATGTCTGTCTGTTGACAACAAAGTCTCTTTGTTCATCTTCGTCTGAGAATATCTGTTTGTCCCTTAAGGATTTGAGTTGACAGTTCTTTTTCCCAGAACTTCTTTGTGGTTTGTGTGAATTCTAATGAGAAACAGTTCTCACATTCCAATTGTTATTCTCTTGTAGTTACTATATTATTTCTTTGGTTGTTTAATGATACTTTTTGCGTCTGGGTTTTAGCAGTTTGCTTCTGGTCCATCTGGGAACGGATTTCTTTGAGTTGCTCCTATTTGAGGTTGCTATTGGGTAATGAACTATTCTGTTACTTATTTTATAAGAGCTACTTTTTCCCATTGAGCCCATGTTAGGAGTTTTAAATGTTGGTTAAGTTTCACTTTTTACGATATCCATTTGATTTCTCCATGCATATGCTATTTCTTTACTGACTTTGTCTCTTTCCATTTACTTCAAGAAGATTTTCTGGCCCTTCGAAGAGTACTTTTACAATTTCTTATTACGTTTTAATTTATTTTATGTGGGAGGACATCCTATGGCCTACATTTGGAGGTCAAAAGACAACTTGTGGGAGTCGGTTCAATATGTCCACATGGGAATCTCAGTGGTGGAATTTGAGTCATCAGGCTTAGTGTAGATACAGTTATCTTCTGGACCATCTTGCCAGCCCATACTTGGAATGTTTAAATAACAGGTGTTTTTCAATCTTTGATATCTGTATCATCTTTGTCATTTTCACCACTTATTATTATTATTATTATTATTATTATTATTATTATTATTACTATTACTATTATTATTGGTTGTTACTCCACTTTTCTGAAGTCAAAAATTGAAAATATAAGCTTCAAGGAAGAAAAGAAATTGAGAAGTTTTGGGAAGCCTTGGGGAAACAATTTCTTAAACCTACCCATGAACTCATAGGGAAGATCTGACATTAAACAATATACCTAAATTGTCGAGACCTAATCATAGGGTAAACTGCTGAGGTCCTGGACAGGCCACTGGGTGGCATACATATGAGTTTGATCTGAGGATTAAACTAATCTTGCTGTGCCATGTCTGGGACCACATGCATTAGGATGGCAAAGGAACAAGAAAAGGCTCGAGTGCAAGATTGGCCAGAACCCAAGGAAACAGAGAAGACGTGCGGGCACACTAGGGGCGTCCGAACTTTCACTGAGCCTCCAGACATTTCTTTTTCACTGACGCTGAAATAGAAGGCCCCACCCAAGCTCTTTCTGTCTTTACAGAAAAAGTAGGTATTTTACCTCAGTACTTACTTCTAGATTTGAGGCTCCTAGCCTGGGCTATCGATAACAAAGTGAAGATAAGTTATCGGTATCACTATGGTAGTGCCCATGTTCCCCATCTGAGTACCATTGTTTACTTTTCAGAGTCTTCTAAGATCAGCCCTGTGCATTCTGCCCAGTGTTTACATCTGTATCAAGTAGGAGAAACACAAAGAATTATTGCATACTTCGCACTTTGTCACAAACGTGTCAGAACTTTTGAAGTAAAAAAATTTACAATGCCAAATTTTTCCACTTCCCTACCCATCCAAGTTCACCCATCTATCTCTCTGTCTTTAAAAAAACAAGCAGGCATATATTTTTTAAAAAGGAGAAAGAAAAACACAAGAAACACACATACACACACACACACACACACACACACACACACACACACACCACACACACACACACAACCATAAAAAACTCAAGGGTAGATGACATCTTCCTTTTTCTTGACCTTTGAACTTTGGGCAGGTGTGCTATCATTTATTTAAATCACGCTATCATTAATTCTTGATTCTACTTTTATCTTTTCAATGAAGATAGATTTTTTCACACATATTATATCCTGATAATGCTTTCCCTCCCCATGCCTCCCTACCTCCCCTCCCATCTGGATCCATTCCCTTTCTGTCTCTCATCAAAACTAAAAACAAAATAAACAGTTTTCTGTGGGATAATACAGTAAAATAAGATAAAAACAAAAGCTAATATATCAGAATAGACTAAACAAACAAACAGAAGGAAAACACCCCTGGAAAAGGCACGAGAAACAAATATAGACCCACTCAGGGTATTTATCACATACACCTCTAGCCACAAAGGAATCCCATAGAAACACAAAACCGGAAGCCACAATACATATGCAAAATACACATTACTTTGGGTGTCTTGGTCTTGTGAGACTTCTAACAGTGGTAGCAGAGGCTGTCTCTGACTCTGTTGTGAGCCTTTGGGACCCTTTCCTCCTACTGAGTTGTCTTGTGTCGCCTTAATAGGAGAGGAGGTGCCTAGTTTTAATGGCTGGCTGATCTCCATGAGACTCCTGACCATTTTTTGAAGAGAAACAGAGGAGTGGATTGGTGTTCAAGGGGGCAGGAGGGAGTGGAGGAGCTGAGGTGGGGGATGAAGGGGAGGGATTGGAAAGAGATGAGGGAGGGAAAACAACGGTGGAGGTGTAGGGTAAAAACAGAGAAAATACATATGTAAATAAAATAAAATAAAACAAAATAAAATAGCTTTTTGAAAAGTCCTCATATGAAATTATGAGACAAGGAGCCTCCAATGACCCACGCAGCTTACCCTTAAGAGTAGTTTCTTTCCTCAGTGAGAAAACTAAATGTTCCTGTGCAAGTGGTTATCAATGGGAGGTTGGTTCTGGGTTAGGGATGGGGGCACGTGTCCACTTCTCCTTACAGCTCTAGGACCCCATCTGGTGAAGACTTGTACAGGCCCTGTGCCTGCTGCCTCAGTTTCTGTGGGGTTCATAAGTGCATCAGTCCCGTTGATGTAGAAGGCCCTGTTTTCTTAGTGTCTTCCGTCCATCCCTTCGGACTCATACACTCTGTCTTCTCCTCTGAAGGGTTTCCTGGTCCCTAAGGGAAGGAATTTGGTGGAGACATACCATATCGGGCTGAGTGTTCCAACTTCTCTCATTCTGCATACTTTCTGGCTGTGGGTCTCTGTATTTGTTCCCATCTGGTACTGGAGAAAGCTTCTCTGATGATGGCTCATCTGTGAGTATAGCAGAATGTCATTAGGAGTTATTTTATTGCTACAAATATTTTAGACCAGTATTATTTGGTTTTATTCCAGGTCTCTGGGCTATCTAGTGTTAGGTTCGCCATCACCAAGGTAGTGTCCAGCACGGGTTCCATTTTGTGAAGTGGGCCTTAATTTGAACCAGTTATTGGTTGGTTACTCCCATAAGCTTTGTGCTACCATTGCACTAGCGTAGCTTGCAGGCAGTATACCATTGTAAATCACAGGGTTTGTAGTTGGAACCATGTTTATATTTCTCTTTTAATAGCTGGCCTACTTGCCTTTCTGGTGGACTTGGCTGGCAGTTTCCAGAAAATACCTGCTGGAGAAGGCGGGGGTGGCTAGGATAACAAGATGAGTGGGGAGGGAGGATGAAGAAAAGGGAAGACTGACTGCAAGGAGTCGTCTGCTACAGACCTGGGCGTGAGACTGGGCAATTAGATTTGGAAGAAAAGAAGGAGAGGTGAGGATCAGAAGATAGGTTCCTTGCTTTCGTGGCCAGAGTGGCCTGCTGGAGTTGAGGACTAGAATAAAGTGATGGGGTTGGGGGAGGTTACAGTGGAAGATTTGTATGACCTGAGATGGGGACAGGGAGGGAGTCAAGGCAGCAGCAAGCAGCTACAGAGCTGGGAATGAGCCTTGCAGGAGGAAAAGTGGGGAGGTGTGTGGGGGGGGCTGCAGTTAACCTATGCTTGCTGGATTTCGAGGCTGGTGGAAAGTGATGAGTGAAATGAAGGAAAGTTGGAGGGTAAGATTATTGTGATTTGTTCAAGTTGAGGAAAGAGAGAAAGGGGAGGCTGCAGAAGGCTGCAGCAGGCAGTCTGCCGCAGAACTGCGGATAAGACTGGGGGATGGGAGGAATGCAGGACAGGTAGAGATCTAAGTTAGTCTACCTGGTTCCTTCATAGGTCTGAATTTATCCCAAATCAATTATGTTTTTTTATAACATTTGCTTCAGAGATAGGTCCTCAAATGCTGACTAACAGTATTGAATTAGGTAATATAATGTTGAATCAGACAGGCTTTTGAAAAGATCATTTGTAAGATGCTTGGATACATACATATATAAAGTGAAATAGTCACTACGGGCAAGCAGCCTAACATATCCTTCATCTCAGTTAACTTTTTCTGTGGTAAAAACATCTAAAATCTATACTTTGACAAATTTATAGTATATATTATTAACTAGAGTTTTATGTTATACATTTTATAGATATGTACAGCCCATGTAGCTGCAACATGGCATTGTTTGACCTACTTCTCCAATTCCTCCCTTCCCCATTCTCCTGACAAGTACTATTCTATTTCTATATCCTTGACTTTCTCATCCTTCTCGACACCATATGTAAGATAAATCTGAATCCTGCAGTATTTTGACTTTCAAAGTCTTGCTTATTTTATTTATCATCACGTCTTCCTAGTTTATTCAAGTTGTCACAAACAACAGCACCTTCTTATTTTAAGGCTGAAAAATGTTCCATTGAGTATATATTCCTTATGTTCTTTAACCCTTCATCCATCCACTGACAGACACTGAGGTTGACTGCATGTCTTGGATGTTGTCAATAATGTTATAGTAAATATAGCTATGCAGATTTCGCTAAGGATGTTAGTATTATTGCCCTTGATATATATTCATAAGTGAAATGTCTGAGTTGCATGATACATCATATTAAAAACCCCTAGAGGAACCTCCATATTGTTTTCAATTATAATGAATTTGTCTTTTCATAACTAATGGGTGAAGTTTTCCTTTGTGTTACATTCGGGTTAGTACTTCTTCTGGAGTGTAGTTGGTAGATACCTAGGAAAAGGGGAACAAGGAAAAGAGAAAAGAGAATAAAGGAAGGTAAGTGATGATCTGCCTTTAGCAAAAGTCTAGCTAGCATCAGCCTAACCCTACAAGGAACTCTGGAGCAAGGATAACACCACAGAGTTTTCTTCCTTGTGGCAAGGGTCTTTGTTCCTATAGGCTAAGCATCTCTTGTCTAGAATGCTTGCTTACAAGAAACATTGAGATTTCAGAGTTTTGCAGATTCTGAATTATTCACACAAAAAATTATTCACATTTTTGCCTGTCATATCAGTGCTCAAAAGCATCATTTCAGAGCATTTGTGATTCTAGATATTTTGAATATCCATGCTCAACCTTTCCATAGCAGTCAGTCATTGGTTGTGTTGTGTGTACAACTTCACAGGCATGGCTGGGTAAGGTGTCGACCAGCTGAGAGCAGTTCTCCACAGAAGAGTGCAGCTGCGAACTGTTAGCAGCCAGCACTCAGAGCTGCTAAATATAAAATAAACAGAGCCGGTCCTGGCTTTTGGTAAACTAGAGTAAGCAGCTGGGGATGGGTGTGGCAAACTTGTAAACAGGGCCTGGGTGGGGCAGCCACGCCATCTTTACAATGATGAGTCATACATTTTAGTAGGGATAATCACCAAGTGCTGCCATTTCCTCTAAAGCAGAGAGCTTCTAAGCAGTTGTGACATTGCAGGAACCATTCCTACAGTGAAACAATCGACCTCCAGGGCACACAAGAGAGGGCACGAGACTCCCTTGAGAAGCTTATTAAAGATGCAGGTTCCAATGTCAATGCGGAGATTATTCTTCCGGAGTTCTGCTAGGGGAGCTACTTTGTAACAAAGATAATGTTCATGTTTCTCTTGGAGAGTATGGGGGTGGTCACGAAATCCAAGCTATTTCAATGATGACAAACATCCTTCTATTTAAAAACATGTTCCCACAATCAAAGCTAAAGTGTAGAACTGAAAATTCAGCAGTTCCTTCTATAGTGACATTGATAACCGTAAAAGGTATTTTATAGGGTATTTTAATTAAGCCTGCATCAATTTCCTGTTGGAGGGATCCAAGCAATTGCTTTATAAGGAGCCTGGAATGAAGTGATTGTAAGCATCTGGGACACAGAAGCAAAAGTTCACAGCATGAGCCATGGGATTTGCAGAATTCTAAATGGCAGTTGACTCCATAGGCAGTGAGTCAGCATTTTAGAATCATCCTCAGATAATCCAAGGGAATCTGAGGCTTACCAGCAAGAAATTCTTAAGGCTGCTTACTGAATAGCTGACATTCTGAGTAAAAATGTATGGAGAGTCTGGGAGGGAAGCATCTATTCCTGAAGTTGTGGTTGTCCATTTAAGTTGACATCAGCATCAATTCTATGGCCTTTCAGTATAAGACACAGTATATTGATCAATATTCATGTCTGCTTAACAATACCAGTTCTGGGTTGGTGATCTATAAGATCTGAAATTGAACAATATTTCCAAAGGAGCGACATAAAAGAAAAAAGAAGCTAGTCGTATGACATATAGGGGTAATTTAATTTAAGCCTTGATTGCAATCAAATTTGATGACTAGCCTTGGCTACATAGCAAGCTCCAGCCTGTGCTACATACAGAGTAAGATACTGTCTGAGTGCTGAGCGCGGTGACTTATATCAGGAATTCCAGAATTCATGAAGCTGAGACAGGAGGATGTTTTCAAGCGTCCAAGGCTACTGTGGGCTACACAGTGATTTTTAAGCCAACCCAGGCTATAGCGTGAGGCTCTGTCTTTACAATGAATGAAATAATAAATAAATTTTAAAACATTTTAAGACTCACAGCATATGACTCATAACTCACAGCAAAGATGGAGCCCATCAGTGTGGGAGGGGTTCATGAGGCCCCACTCCTGACTGAGGCGTTATTGGCATTCAATAGTTGCTACAGGAAAGGGAATTGTTTTTCTTCAGGACTCTGCTCCATGCTCTACTAAGCAGCCCCATAGCCATGCTCATGCAAGAACCCCCAATTAAACTCTAATAGAAAAAGACATGAAAGAAGGAAAAATATTGGTTGGGAACTGTAAGTGTTTTAGAGAGTAGGGGGCTAAGAGAGGGCAATGGGGGAGATATGCTCAAGATACACTGTATGCATGTATGAAATCATCAAACCTATTAATACAAAGGATTAAACACTCAAAGCATAAGACCTTGTCTAAAAAGAAATATGTAACAAATAAATAAACAAACTAAAATTAGAGTAACAAATCCATGGCCTTCCATGTGTTTAAGAGAATTTGTCTATGTACTGTGAGAACTATATACTGTGCGAGTTATATACTGTGAGGACTATATACTGTGAAGGCTTGGGAAGATCTACTTAATTAGACAAAGTATTTTCCCACAGAGAATTTAAAAGAAAATAAACAATTAGTTATATACTGCTGCATGTATTGCTTTTGTTCGTTTTTCTGTCACTTTATTTGGTTAGCAAACACACTACTACATAGTAAATAAAGCTGTTGCTATACTCATTTTAGGACGATTTGTCTTATTCATTGTTTTATTTTTAAATGTTTAACTGTGTTTTTAAAAGATTTAAAACACTCTCCTACACATAAATATTAATGTACATTAAACATATTTCCCACCCCACCTGCATTAGACCCTGTTGTTCTCCAAGTCCCTGTTTGTTTGACCTATTCTTTAAGATCAAATGGAAACTGGGTTTCATATGGTTTTATTTCAGGAAAGTGGACACAAGAGGGAGTATGTTACAATTTTATGGGCTATTAAAAACACAAAAAAGTATAATGATTACTGAGGTCAAAATGCCATTTATGGTCAAAGCAAATAAATAGGATTGGCTGCTTCCAAAAGGGTATTACAGAGGCTGACCTTTGCTCAATGACAATTTATAAATATATCATACCTCTCTAAAGATATGTGAAGCACCTGGCTGTTTACATTCACAGTAATGACTGACTCTTTGTCTGCTTCTGACATACAGTTAAATGAGCTTGTTGCTTGTTGATAAATCCTCATAGGACTCAGAAGGTCAAAGCAAAAAACCAGCGTTGTATGTCAACCTGTGATCATCTATCTTACATCCTTGAGGAAAAAGTAGCCTTGGATTGAAGTGATGAGTTGTACACAAGAACTGATTCATGGGCCTCATGTTTCTAGCTTCTTTTATGTGCTCATGAAAGCAAGCAGACTAGACTAGTCATGCCTCTGAGGAGAGGTTCAAAACAATAACTTGGGATGAGTTGCTAAGGCAGCCTGGGAGCTGTGATCCTGTGAGGCCATTTTGTTGCCTGGACGTCATAGTCTCTCAGGGAACACAGAGACCATGCAATGAGTGTGGATGAACTTGGACAAGCACATCTTCCTTATTGGGTATGTTTTCTGGGGATGTGATTTTGAGATATAGTATAGGAGGTTGTGTGTTTATTCATGATTGTACCCCTGGGATCAACATCTGGAGAGAAAAAAGTTAAGGAAACAGGAGTTTGCAGAAAAAGGACAGCTGTGCCAGTGTCTCAATGATGGTTCCAAAGACCCCCCCACCCCCAAAGGCACTCTGGAGCTAGAATGTTGCCTCAGAATTGTCTTGAGTTGGGGCAAGATGGGTGAAAATTTATATTCCTGTACCTGTATGTCACCATATATGGTCACCCCAGGAACTCATGAAACTATCTGATTGTTCCACTTATTGTCTTCAATTGAGATAGCCTTTAAGTGAGCTACGAACTGAGGGCTATCGACTGTCAGTTTTCCTCACAGCTGGGATGCCATGCACTTTATTGTAGGGGGATCTGCACTGCCCTAATTAGTACACTCCCTCAAAGCTGGGCTTTGGCTTATCCAAGTGACATCAGCTGATAAAAACCTACAATTTCTGCTACCAGCTCTAATAGAGAAGTCAGGATACCTGAGGTTGGTTACACCTGTCACTCAGAATAATGTTATTTCAAGATGTGACACAAAAGGGCAACTGTGCAGGCTTCTTGGCCATCACCCTGTCTACAGGAATAAAGGAAGTGCAAAATAGGGGTGTTTACAGACTTGGGGTATATGTGGAGCATCAGAACAGCAGATGAACATATTACCCAAGTTATTTGACAACGGTAAAGCAGTCAGAGAAAATATCAAAGCAGACAAGCCAGGAATGATGGCTCAGGTGTTTCCACGAAGCACTTGTGAGGCTGAGGCAGGAGGATAACTATGAGTTCTGGATCAGTCTGTTTTGCATAGTGAGACACTGTCTCAACACCTGCCCCCCCACCCCAAAAAAACCACATGGGCCAGTGATACAGTTAAGCAGGCAAAGATACTCACATGCAGGCCTGAAGACCTGCATTCAAATCTCAGAACCCATGTAAAGGTAGAAGGAAATAACTGACTCCACAAACTTGTCCTCTGATACCCCATGAAGTGGAAACTTCTGGTTTGTCTAAAAAGTCAGTTATGTCAAATGATGCTTTGCTGGGACACACAGGTAAAAGGTTTGCTATAGCAAACACGGGAAAGGGTGCATGATGTTCAGACAGATTATAAGTATGACCCCACAGATAGTGGGAACTCGAGCATTGGTTTGTTCCGCCTCACTATTCTTTGGAAGGCACACATGGGTTGTTTCACTTTACATTGTGTTGCTGAGCTCCATATTTGGTGATACCTTAGAGAGAAACTCACCAAAACCCTTCTTCTGAGGTTTGGGCAGCTTCAGGCTGGTTGGCAAGCCTTGTGGTTTCTTCTGGATTAAACGGTTCTTGCTGGTTCGTGTGTGGTGTCTGCCAGGAGGACTGGACTGCAGCTACTGATACTTATTTGGGGTGTGCAACTGGACTGAACTGCTGATATCCTGACAGTGAAGATTGGACCCCAACCAAAAGAACTATTTCTAAACAGGTCTACTTCCCCTGTGTCCTAATACTTTTCTCTTCCACTACCTCTGGTGGGTGGTGGGCTAGAGGAAAGAGTGAACCCTTATTAAAGTAGGTTGGAAAAAATTATGCCTACACCTCCCCCCACACACATACAACAGCAGAGCATGTACACATACATTAATAATAATAAATACAATTAAAATTCATTGCAATTCAGGAGAAAGCACAGCATTTGAATGAGCATTACAGAGACTGACGTTGACTAAGTGCCTATGCACATTACATACATATAATCTCGTGAAATACTTTTGCAGTTTACTCATGGTAGACTTTAATGCACCCATTTTAGGGACAAATAAGCCATTTTTGAAAGCAACTTAGTCAAAACTGTACAGCTGCTAAGTGGCAGAGACCCTGAACACAAACACTAATTTGCTGGATTATACGACTGAGGCAAACTATTATCTCTCTATTCCTCAGTTTCTTCAGTTTTAAGACAGGAATGGTAATGTCTGTTTCTTCTAGCTATTATGACTATTATGTGTATTATTAGAGTCCTCAGAGCAATGTCTGCCATCCCTTATGAGCTAGAGAGCTGCTTACCAAGTGAATTGGTTGGTGCAGTTCCAAAGCCTACTCGATAGACTGGCACACTATCCTGGCACACTCATTCTTAGAATGTGCCTGGAAAGAGGGAGGCAGCCTAAGTCAAAAGAAGTAGCTATGTTTCCAGGCAACCAATCATTCACTCATTCACAGATAATGTGCATCTTTGTATTTGTGCTAGGCAATTTCCTAAGTAGTAGAGGCAAAACAAGAAACAGATGCACCACATGCTCAGATGTTGCAGAAGTTATATATGTATATGTATTGTATTATGTATGTAGTATATATATATTCTATATCATATATATATGTATATATATATATATATATTTAATGGAGAGTATTGGTAAGAGAAATGAATGAACTGAAAGCAGGAATCAGCTCAGGGAAGTATGTTAGTGGGGCCAGGAGAAGGTATAAATGTGTGCTCTTTTAGAAAGAAAGATGAAGAAACCCATGATGGTGTGGTACTAGAACAGAGACCACAGTGAAATGAGAAAGAATTCCGGTGGTAATTGGAGAGACAAGACCCTACAGGTTACATAACATTAAGGGAAATAAGATTGGACCTCCAGAGTTGTCATGAGTGACAGATAGACGTTGCCCTTGGAATGATAAGTCCTTAGTTCAAGCAGTGTTCTTCCCTGGGACAGATGCCCAGAAGATGGCTGACAGCTGAAGGCCTCCTTCCAGCAGCCTTACTAGTATCAAGGACAATGACTGCTTTTACCTTGAAGGGCTATCTAGGGGTCATATCACCTCCAGTCGCCTAGTGCTACTTCCGTTCATTGTTCTATTTATTAGCTTTTGTACAAATCGATTGTTACCTCCAAAAAGTAAATGCAAAACATTCTGAAATTTCAACAACATTCTTGGGAAAAAGTGCAAAGGTTAAATGGTACTTTGGATTTAAGTAGCTAGTCAGTCAATGCAATACTGGACCAATGATCCCTGGATCACACAGGGGTATGGGAGGAGAAGCCCTTGGCCCTGCCAAGGTGGACACCCCAGTGTAGGGGAATGTCAGGGCAGGGAGGCAGGAAGGAGTGGGTGGTTGGGTGGGGGTACACCCTCATAGAAGAAAGAGGGGGATGGGATAGGGGATTTATGGATGGGAAACCAGGAAAGGGGATTGACATTTGAAATGTAAATAAAAAATATCCAATAAAAAAAAGGAAGAAAAAAGTCTTTGGAAAGTTCTTTGGACAAGAGCACTGGCAGATGAGTGGTTTGAAAATGTGATACCATAAATTCTTTCGCAACTTGATAACACATCAGCACTGCCCACATGTTCTAGAAGCCCTGTGAGAAAAGAAGGTTATCATAATTGCTTTGTGATATTGGCAATGGTTAGTTTTGAGGCCAGGTTCAGACTTCCCAGTTTCTCAATTGTATGTAACCAGTAAATGTTGTTACTTTCTTTGTTCAGGAGATAGTGGCTGGACACTGTGGTAAGGATGAAGTTTCTGCTCTTTAAAGTGTCTTAATCATGCTTTTGGCAGCATGGAAGCCTTGGAATTAGTAAACTGAGCAGCCATTTTGATAGCAGAAAAATAAGCTACTGTTTGAACCAGGGAGGGAGCTTTCAGCTGTTGTTTGTTGACCTGATCTGAAAGAAACAAGATGACAGATTGGACAAGCAGCACACCATGCAATTTATGCCCTTCACGGACTGTCAAACATTAATTTAATTTAATTTTAATCATTACCATCTGGTACTTATATAGCAAGACAGTTCCAAATAGATGTTTCCTTATCTTGAACTAGTGAACAGAACTGTGTTTTGGACAGCAGCCACTTGCACGCACTCCATGGAAGGGGCAAAAACAGCACCAGAGGGGAGAATCATAACAATGTCAGGCACGTAGCTATCAGCAGCCCAGGAATCTGTAAATGGGATCTGCTGTTGGTGGTGTTCCCACTGTGGGTCAGTAGACCCGCCCATCATGAAGGCAGAAGTACCAAGCCACGAACTCATATTCCTGAATATCAGGAAACAGCTGGGGTTTTGGTTTTTTTTTTTTTTTTTTTTTTTTTTTTTTTTTTTTTTTTGGTGACCGTGACCTCTACTCCTAGAGAAGCCCAAGTGACAGCTTATATAATTATTGAGCTCTGGCAATTTGGATACAGATTGGACCTAAATGGTCTTTAAGCTTCACTTATCCCTGAGAATTTGTGATTCTTTGTATAGATAATTGTGCATGGACCCTGTAAGGAATGAGATTAAACATAAAAAAATGCATATATAATAAAGCTCTACAGGTCAAGTTAGTCCCAAAGGAAATTTTCCTTTCTTCCCAGTCCCCAGATTGAGTGTAGGGTTATTAGTGGCTAGTCTGCAGTAGGCTCGGTGCCAATGAGCTCATAAGGATTGGAGAAGGACGCCCTTTGTATTTCTTAATTTTAACATCTCCATTGCCAAGTAGCTTCTTAAAAGCTGGAGGATGTCAGTCAGCAAGCTTGTCCTGACTCTGGGAGTTAAACACTGCAGATTGTTCTTACTTTATGAGCAAAGATCGTATGACTTTGTAAGGAGACCACGTTTTTTCCCTTTCCTCTGAAAATAGAATCAGGTCTTCGCCCCCCGGTTTCCTGTAGTAATCTGTGGTATGTCACTATCTCCCTAGCCAAACAGCTGCCATCTCCACGAGGTCAGCTATGCTTGCTTGCAAGAGGCTTGCAGATTGTGGACATTCCTTCAGAGAAGGAAGCAGGGGGCAGGGAGGGTTGTGAGACCAGCTCCTGAGTACTTAATCATCCCTCAGAGCCACGTGTGCAACTCAGCTCAAATTGCAATGTGGCCTCCAGTTCTTGGGGAGGGCTACTGGGGAAGACTAGAGGAAAGGCCTTCATTTACGTGGATGTGAGGAAGCTGTCTCCGGTGTAGCTGTTCTGGGGTCACCCACACTTCTGTCAGTAACTCCTCACTCACATTACATAAGTAAGACCCAAGGCTCTCTGGTACCATACACACACACCAGGATGAACTGATGTAGAATCATATTTGGTTTGTCATTGTGACTTTAGGAGGAGGGGGTAGATATGGTTCACCTCTCTCCCAGGAAAGGAACATTGGCAATATAATTTATACACATGCTTTTTGTCAAAAATCCAGACATTTAGGAAAGTAATGAAGTGATAGTGCACAAATATAGACAGTTATTAATCTTATTTTGGTATGTATGTCTACACACACACACACACACACACACACACGATTATGTAATGGCTAAAGGAAATAAAAATTTCTTGTTGGGTGATTTTCTTCTCAGGTCAGATGTCAGAATGAGCAGAAGAAATACATAGAGGCTTCAAGGAGGGAAAGGGAGAATGGTATTAAAAGTGTCCATTTCAAATTTCAAGACTCAGTGTTCTTTCCAACTCCAGCTATGTCTCTCCAACCCACCTCTTGGCAACCACCAAGGCCAGACCATCAAGCACTTCTGAAATACAAGGCCACCTCACTACATAATGTATATCTTCTATTCTTTCTATGAAACATTTTTTATTATAAAGAAAAACAGAAAACACTTTCATCCTAGAGGACAAGGGGCAAGTGCAACGTCAATAAATGTACAAAAGAGAAAACACAGCTCATGACAAAGCAGAAAGTCATTTTTGTCCTCTTTTCTGACTTGAAGGAGTATCTTTCCCTATGTTTTCAGGGTTTTGTTGTTGTTATTCTTATAGAGAATGATTCTTTCATACAGAACCTATTCTGATACACATACAATCATATTAAAAGGACATAGTCCACAAATGCGTTTGGCCCTTGGCAAGTACAGAATTTCAGCTTCTGCTTGGAGGGAAATCCAGCCACAAGTTCTTGAATTACCAGATAGTAGAGGTCCACAGAAGCCGACTAGATAAGGAACAGTGGGAGTGGCCCAGTGTGTTTCAGTAAAGAAGGGATATCTTTGATCAGTGGGAAAATGGGCTGGGTTTATTCTCTACATCTGTGGAAATTAAGACTAGAGAGAGTCAAATATAGAATGAGTCACAGAGATGATACCTACAGTTAAAGGAACGTGGAGAAGGGGAATAATAGCAGCCAATGTTTACAGAAGATTTACCTGTTTTCATTTTACATGTATGAGTGTTTTGCCTGCCTATATGCGTGTGCGGGCACTGCCTCTGTGCCTAGTGCTCATGGAGACCCGTAGAGAGAGCCAGAGCCTCTAGAACTGGAGTTACAGAAGGCTGTAGGAGCTAGAAATTATACCCGGATCCTCTGCAAGATCAGCCAGTGCTCCCAGCCGCTGTGCCATCTCGTGAGCCTCCAAGGCAGCTGATCTTTATTTATTATCTATTTTATGTCCTAAGTTGTGCTACATTCCTTGGACTACTGCACTTCTTCCCAGTATCTTAAAAGGTAACTAAAGAGTACTTTCTCTGTAGCTATGAAGGGTAAGAGTTGGAGAAGTCAAATAACTTGCCCAAAGTTATGTACCTCTTGGTAGAAAAATCAGATAGACTCTCAGATCTGTTTGGGTCACAGTGGCCCTGTTTCCTCCATATCTCACTGTTTGGAAATGGAATGAGTAGTCATTATGAGCTAATGTGTTCCTTGGGACCGGGATAAATTAAAACAAAGACTGGATGCATTTTTTAGGGAATTTACACTGATACAGGCTACTACACGTAGTTTCTGACAACCCCTTGTACTATATCTTGCAACAAGTGCCATAAATAAAACCTATCACTCTGTCGTCTAGAATGTCTTCTGTGTTCTCAATTACAGTGATAGTTTTTGGCAAAGCCATCACTCTCAGAAAATGGAATTGAAGATATAGTCCCATGAAGGTGAGAGGATCAAATCCACTTTTAGCAGTTAGTAACCAAATCATATTCTCTCAACAATCACCATCCTAATGCATGCAGTCCGAGTCTTCCAGAAGCAACCACTGTTCTCTCTCTTAGGAATTTCATTTTTTTTGTTATGCTCTGTTTTGTTTTGTTTTATAGGGAAACAGAGAGTGCTAGAAAATGAACACTTTCCGAGGCAGCTCTCAGTCAGTGATTGAAAACGTATCCAAATCTTGCCAGATATATTTGGGAATACAAAATGAACCCTGGTTGAGGATGGTTCCTACTTGCTTGTGGTGCCCATAGTAAATGTGACTGTAGGATGTGGCGAGGCAGCGCTGTTTGGGTGGGCTGTAGGCGAAATTCTCTGAGCTGGAGAGTTTACTGGAGGAGACAGGTGGAGTGAAGAGGAGGCTGTGTGTGTGTGTGTGTGTGTGTGTGTGTGTGTGCGTCTGTGTGTGTGTGTGTGTGTGTGTGTGTGTGTGTGTGTGTGTGTGTGTGTGTGTGTGTGTGTGTGTGTGTGTGTGTGTGTGTGTCTGTGTGTGTGTGTGCGTCTGTGTGTGTGTGTGTGTGTGTGTGTGTGTGTGTGTGTGTGTGTGTGTGTGTGTGTGTGTGTGTGTTGGAGGAGAAAAATGATGATCCAACCTTTTTTCATAACATTGCCTGGTGTCAAACAGTCCCTTGTCTGAAATAGATGAACAGGTTAGAGCTAAACTCTGAATTCCTTGTAGTTACTTTTAGAAAATTGCAAGCACACAGAGACCATTTCGTTCTTTGTGCGGCATCAATTTTCAGGTGAGTGCAGTTAGAAGGACAAGCCCTTAAGAAGCCATTTCATAGCTTTTCAGGTTCCGACTTGATAGGGATATTTTGACTTTTATTTAATTGTTTTGGAGCTACTGAAAAATCAGTCTGGACAGTAGTGGTCCAGGCCATTAGTCCCAGCACTCAGGAGGCAAAGGCAGGCAGACCAGTGAGTTCAAGGCCAGCCTGGTCTACATACAGATCCAGTTCCAGGACAGCCAGGGCCATTACACATGCAAACTCTGTTTCAAAAACAGGCTGTTTTATTACAGACAATGCTGTAAATCAGAGGACAGGATTAGACAAAAGAGGTAAATGACTTCTTAGCTGAAGCTCTGGACCAGATTTGGCCTGTATGCAGACAAATGAGACCCCTGAAGAGCATGGCGGATTTTAAAGGATGGTATTGGAGATATAGAGGGTTTCTAGCCAGCACAGGCCTGGCAAGCACAGCTCTGGCAGGCCTTGTCTTTCTCCCCCATCCCACCTGCCTTGCTAAAAACCATTGGATTACATTCCTTATTTGGGCATTTCCTCCTCCTGATACTGACTACCACCATCTAGCAATCAAATTATTCAAGTCCGCAATCAAAAGACCCCCCTCCTCCGTTCACCTAAATAACATGCCCAATCAAGACCTACCACCACATCCTAGTCATTCGAAAACACATTCTAAAACAGACCTCCCTTTTTTCCCTCTTCTTAAAAGTTACATTTGCAAGGTCACTAGCTCCTGTTTTCTGCCTGAGACAAAAGCAGCAGCTTTTATTTCTCTTCCCTGCTTAACAAAGGATCTCTCTGTGAAAATAGGGGTTTGGGTGTGGTTTGTGCCTAATGGAGATCTCTTTCAGCACTGCCCCCTAATCAAAATCTTATCCACATTATGTCTCCATAGACTCCAGCTATGTTTATCCAACCCACCTCTTGGCAACCACCAAGGCCAGACCTTCAAGCACTTCTGAAATACAAGGCCACCTCTCGACATAATGTACATCTTCTTTCTATGAAGCCTTTATTATTATTATTATTATTATTATTATTATTATTATTATTATTATTCTTGAGGGCAAGGGGCAAGTATAACATCACTTTTTTGTCTTCTTTTCCTGACTTTTCCTTTCCCCATCTTTTCAGAGTGGTGTTGTTGTTGTTCTTATGTAGAATGATTCTTTCATGAAGAACCTATTCTGATACGCATTCAATCAGATTAAAAGGACACAATCCAAAAATGTATTTGGCTCTTGTTAAGTACAGAATTTGAGCTATCTTCTTGAAGGAAATCCAGCCACAGACTGTAGAATTGCCAGAGGGTAGAGCTCCATAGAAGCCAGCAGATCAACCATGACAACATCTTTATTCATTAATTTCCTTGTAAAATAAGGTCCTAGTAAGAGTTTCTTGGTATTGTTATATTCTGGAATATATCCCACAGCCAAAAGGTAATACAGCAGGCTATACATTTCCTCCCTAATTACTCTTATATCACTTCTGCCAGTTTGCGATGCTTCATACCCAGTGACAAGGTGTACCTCGGAAGATTGTTAGCACCCATGCCCTTCTCCAGCGGCCCGTTCTTGGGCTAATGAATTTGCTTGCCTAGAAGGTAAGGCCCTGGAAGTTTATATTACCCTGAGGAGGCTCGCAGGAGTCGGAGGAGGAGGGCAGGAGTAGGAACCCTCTGTTTCCATGTCTCATATTGAAACAAACTCCAAGGGCAGTTTGTACTCTGGAGGTCTACTTTGGAATTGGGACCAAATAGAGACTTTGTGAACTTATATTTAAAACAAAACAAAACTTTGTTTCTTTTCTGTTCTGTTTCCTCAAGTCCTTTCCATCCTCCCTTGGAGTATTTTTCCAATAAATCCCGTACATAGAAATCCTCATATCAGTATTTGTTTCCAGAGAGTTTGACAAACACAAGATCATTCTAGGCCCATTTGAGTTGAAGGGGAGATAAATTTTGTGAATTATATCACTCACATGGAATGATCCAGAAACTTATCATCACCAACAAAATAGGTCATTATACTTTTTTTTTTGAACCATAGTCTTGGGGTGGAGAACTGAGAGAACAGAGCTCTGCCATTTATATATTGCATCCATAACCAGCAAGACCACAAAGGACCCCAAGAGGTATTATAGAAACCTGTTTAGCCAAGGGATGATGGACAAGCTAATCTTGCTAAGGTTTTAAATGACTTGTATCTTGAACACTCAAAACTATGCCTCTGGGTTGGGGATTTGGCTCAATGGTAGAGCGCTTGCCTAGGAAGCGCAAGGTCCTGGGTTCAATCCCCAGCCCCGAAAAAAAAAAAAAAAAAAAAACCAAAAAACTATGCCTCTGTGTTTTCATGCCGGGAAACCCACAAAAAGTCATGTTTTAGCAGAATGGCACTTTAGTGAAATGATCTCAATAATTTTATTACAAAATGGATTGATGATATCCACTCCCCCCCCCCCGTGTTTTGAGTTCTACTGGTTCACAGTAATTTCTCATTCTGCAATTTAACTTGGTAGCACATTAGTGACATACTAATGTCTCCCCTTTAAAGGCAAGAAAACTGAGGCCAAAAGAGGATATAGTCCTGACATGATACTGACAACAAAGTGTTTAACCAGTCAACACCATATAGCTCTGAGTCAGGTTCTTTTCTGTCCACAGACATGAGTATCACATAGTTTATATTGCAAACCTGAGTGCTGAATGGAGACTGCAGGCTTCATTTTAAATTTTGAAGTACACGTTTTCAGCAGCAGAGAAGTTAACTTTGAAAGTTGTTGCAAAGGGCTCGAGACCCCATATGTACAACAATGCCAAGCAACCAGAGCTTCCAGGGACTAAGCCACTACCTAAGGACTATACATGGACTGACCCTGGACTCTGACCTCATAGGTAACAATGAATAGCCTAGTAAGAAGACACCAGTGGAAGGAAGCCCTGGGTCCTGCTAGACTGGACCTGTGAACTAGATTGTTGGGGAGGGTGGCAATGGGGGGGAGGGTGGGAGGAACACCCATAAAGAAGGGGAGGGAAGGATTAGGGGGATGTTGGCCCGGGCGGAAAAGAATAACACTCGAAATGTATATAAATACTCAAGTTAATAAAAAAATAAAAGAAAGTTGTTGCAAAAAAATAGTGATATTTCCTTTTCATTTACAGGAAGATCCCAAAGTTAGAGCCGAGGTTTCCTTTCTTCCGTGGGGTTCAGAGATTTTGCCATGAATAGGGTGTGGCTGTTTGACAGAAAGCACCGAAAGTGTTCTGATTGTGCGACAGCTCAAGGTTAGTGGCATTTCGCAAAGAAAATGCTCAGCATGTAATCCTAAAGTTGAATGAGACCTTATGAGAGCATTAATGGTCTGTGTCTCTGCCTTTCAGTGGAAACCAGCTAACTTGTCATCTTCTGTAATTTTGATAAGATTTATAAACATACACTATTTCATTTTTAATCCCATTCACATTGTGTTTTAGCTAATGGTGGAATGTTTACAATAGTTAGACAATTGACCTTTATGACATTCCAAAGAACCTTTCAGGTCCAGTGAATGCAAGAAGTGAATGATACACACTGCATAGAAAACAGTATGCTTTTTTACAACTACAGGAGTTCTTGTTGGCATGATTAGTGAAATGAAAACAGATAAATATGATTATGTATGCTTAGGACTTGGAAAGCACTTGGAAAGTTCAGCAACATCCTGGGAGTTGAAGCCAGTATCAACTGCATGAGAAGCTACAGAGAAACAAATTATACACAAGTTCAATCTTTGGTGTGCTGCCATTTTCACGTTAATCTAGAAAGAATAAGGTGACTGTATAATACATATTCCAAACAAAGATCCTTCATAGGGAGATAGGGGTGCTATTAACATTTATGTCAGAACAGTAAGACTATTCTGAGAAAAGGGGATTAATGACTACTTGCTGAGATAGCGAGGGACTAAGAGCAGAGTAAAATACTGTATCTAGCTCGAAATTAATAAGCAAGGAAGTTTTAAGTCACAGATAATTAAAAGGATCTCATTATGAAAACTTTTGATGTTTTTACCTCACCTTAGAATTATGGTTTTAAAAAATGGGACCCCCCCCCAAACACACACACAACACAAAAGCCTCCCATTCCAACAACTACAAGATTCAGACAATTAAATTCTTATCTTAAAAGTTTGTGGAACTGTACCATATAGTCCCACCCACTGTCCTATTAGCAACTTCCAGTCCCACCCCCCACCCCACCCCCCCGGACTCATAACTACCTGCTGTTCCGGCCTCTTCACTCAGAACTTCCGGAACGATCTTCAACATTCTGTTTCTGGAAACTTACTTCTTCATAAGCTCCATCTTGCTCACCAACCATGAGTGCCTGGAGCCATCAGAATTACACCACTGAGGTAGAGGCCACGATCGATCGCCTGATCAACATGCATCTGGAGGCCTCAGATAGGTATCTCTCTCTGGGATTCGTTTTCAAAGATGACAGCTCCGTGGCAGGCCTGGTTCACTTCTTCCGAGATCTGTCTGAAGAGAAGCGTCAGGCTGCCTATCTACTCCTGATGCAAACTCGACAGAGCGACTACGGCCACTTCTCTAATGGGCCCACGGTGCCCTCATATCAGTGTGATGGGAGCCTGGATGCTATGGAAACTACCTTGGCCTTGGAGAAGAACCTGAACCAAGTCCTTCTGGATCTGCACGCCCTGGGTTCATCCAACGGAGACTTCCAACTCTGCCACTTCCTGGAGAAGCACTTCTTAGAGAAGGAGATGAATCTCATCAAGAAGATTAGCGACTACCTGACCAGCCTCCGCCAGCAGGTCAACGAGGAGGAAAGCCTGAGTGAGTGTCTCCTCAAAAGGCTCACACTGAACAGCGACTAGGGACACTTGGAGTCCATGGCCGGTGGCCTTGAGGCGTTGCCTCTGTTTGCTGATAGCTTCTTGTCCAGCTCAGTACCATCTGCTAAAGCCACATGCCAAATAGAAACAAAGTTTCTTTGCATAGACAAAAACAGCTAATTTGGGGTGGGCTGAAGGATTTGTTGTCTGACAGTCTCTGGCAGTGTTAAGTAAGCCGTTCTTTTCTGAAACCGTGTTTGGTCTGTCCAAAAACCCGTAATAATTCATAAAAATTGTATGCAGTCTTAGTGGTGGTGGGATTTGAACCAATTCTGGCTGCTGGACTGTGCTCCAGCTACATTCTAAAATGTACGGTTGATTTTTGTCTCAGAAAAAGTGAACTGACTATCTGGACTACATCATACTGTATCCCTAACCCCCAACGTACCATCAGTTACCATCTAATTGCTTTTCTTGATCCCCAAGTTGATGTGATGCCATCCGCGCTTACTCGAGGGAACCCGAGAAGCAACAACCCCATGAAAGTCATCGTGGTAGCTCTCTAGGTTTGCTGCTGACAATATCTACTATACACTGACCTCTCCATGAAGATTCTCAAGATAAACTTTGGAGTGGACTTATGACTAGAACTAGTGCTTCCACTTGGTAATTGGCTTGCTTTTCCTTTATGGACACGATCAGTAGATCGAAGTTCCCTTTTCTGATTGCCTGCTGAACCTCTTAGGGCTGGCTAACTTTGCAATCCAGATAAGAGTAAATAAGTAAGGCTGCATAAGCACTACTGTGTGTTACATCGTTTACTAATGTGTCTGTGTGTTATGGATTCTATTATGTTAATATTTCTAGACTGCAACGGAGAACATGTAGCTGAATAAACATTGTCACTGCAGATTAAGTTTCTGTTGTTTATTTTCAAGAAGAGAGGTGAAAACTTCAAGGCAACCCTGAGAGAGACAAAGTGGTTCAAGTAGGGCGGGGTCAGATAGAAGCTGAATCTCAGAGGCCAGGGCAGGAGAAAGAGCAAAAATGTAGCATTGTGGAGAGGGACACTAAATGGAGACTGTGTTTTGTTTTCCTCAGCAGGTTTTTTAATTTTAACTTTAATCTTAATTTTTGTTAAACTCATAACTTTCATCCTGCAGATAACGATATAATAGTGGTTTTCCTTGAAATTTGGAAAGCTGGAGTTGGAGTTGTAACTTTTTTCTCAAACTGTAGACTTGGGTGGGGGTTTGGGTGCTGGCAAAGTTGAATTGGGGATTGTGTTAGGGCTTCCTGTTGCCATACCCCAGGTTTAATTAAACCAGCTAGTACAGAAAGAAAAACGGGTACACAGAGAGCAGAGATCTCAATTTTATTATTGTTTTATTTATTTAAATCCTAAATATTGTCCCCCTCCTGGTCCATCCTTGCAGAGCTCTTCCGCCCTCCTGTCCCCTTCTGCTCTGAGAGGGTGCTCCCCCTAATATTCCTCCACCCTGGGCATCACGTTTCTACAGGATTAGGTACAGCTCCTCCTACTCAGACCAGACAAGGCAGTCCTCTGATGCATATGCGCTGGGCCTTGGATGAGCTGGTGTATGCCCTTTTGTTGGTGCCTGGATCTCCGGGAGCTCCCAGGAGTCTGGGTTAATTGGTGCTGTTGGTCTTTCTATGGGGTTGCCATCCCCTTCAGGGCCTTCAATCCTTCCCCTGACTCTTCCACAGGGATCCCCCACCTCTGTCCAAGGCTTGGCTGTGAATATCTGCATCTGTCTCAGTCAGTTGCTAAAAGAGCCTCTCAGAGGACAGCCATGCTAGGCTCCTGTCTGCAAGCACAACGTAGCATCAGTAATAGTGTCAGGGATTGGTGCCTGCCCGTGCGATGGATGCCAAGTTGTGCCAGTCACTGCTCAGCCGTTCCTTCAGTCTCTGCTCCACGTTTGTCCCGTATTTCTTTTAGACAGGAACAATTCTGGGTCAGAAAATTTGAAGGTGGGTTGTTGTGCCCATCCATTCACTGGGGGCCCTGTCTGACTAATGGAGGTCTCTTCAGGTTCCATGTCCCCACTGTTGAGCATTTTGGCTAAGGTTATCCCCATTGGGTACTAGGAGCCTCCCCCATCCCAGGAATACTATTCAGATATTAAAAACAAGGGCATCATGAATTTTTCAGCCAAATGGATAGGACTAGAAAATATCCTGAGTGAGGTAACTCAGACCCAAAAGGACATTCATGGTATGTACTCACCAATAAGTGGATATTAGCCAAAAAAAGTGCAGAATAATCATGATATATATGATATAGCTCACAGACGATAAGAAATTTAACAAGAAGGAAGGCCCAAGTGAGAATGCTTTAATAATCCCACTTAGAAGGAGGGACAAAATAATCATGGAAGGCAGAAAGAGGGACGGACCTGGGTGGGAAAGGGGAAGGGAAAGGGGGAGCAAGATCAGGTACTGGGGGGAGATAGGAGAGAGGCCCAGAGGACCAGGAGAATGAATGGAGCTATGTAGCTGCCAGGGTGGGATATTGAGAACCTCCAGACAGTCCCGGTGTATATTCTTTGCCTATGTAATTTTCTTTGTGGGGGAAGACCAAACACATTTATTTTGAAAAAGAGGCATAGACAAGATATTTTACAGAGATCGGGGCAACTGTTTTGTTTAGTTCAGGACAAAAAGTGATTTTCCTGTTTCATGCAAAGTATCTTTGTAGATGTATTTATTTTTACCTTATCATACAAATGTTTGTCTATATGTCTGTGCACCAGACGTATTACTGGTCCTATGAAAGTCAGGACACTGGGCTGGATGCCCTGGAACTGGGGTTGTAGAAAATTGTGAACTGCCATGTAGGCACTGGGGACCAAACTTGGATCTTCTACAAACATAGTAAGTGGTTTTAAGTGCTGAGTCATTTTCCCACTACTCACACAAAACTTTTGATGATAAAAAGGACTATAATAGAAACATATTTCCTAGAGAAAGCATTTTCCTATTTGCTTATAGTAAGGAGTAAGAGGTATATGGAAGCCAATAACATTTGTCTTGGGTTGGATTAAACATTAAAATCTCTATACTTGATATATAGGAAATAAAACTTCAAATCAGCACTCAAAAGTCTAATAAGTAATAAACCTGCAGGTCCAATTTATTTCCTGATAATAACAATGTTTTGGGGGGCCATTAAATCTTCCCAGATAGTCCAAAATAGTCTTTGGTCATCAAAGAATGCTTGCAAAAGAGCAATTTAATGAGCAGGGAATAAATGATTCAAAGACATTATATTACTTTGGCTTTTAAAGAGAGCCAAGGTCCTTGGCAAATTTGTCTGTGAAAAATGGGGATTTTGTGACATTACATTTCGAGAGATTAATTTAGAAACAAATTCCACCGTGATTTTCTCTGTGGGTAAGCACTTTGTGTGTGCACTCATATAGAAGCTTACCAGAAATGGTTTTTATAGGCCCAGGCCAGAGTCCTTTTATCAGTCTTGAAGCCTCTCCTTCATATACCATAAATAATTACTTTTTTAAGTCAAGTCCCCTATCGTCTTCTTGTCATTGAAATTTGGGGCATACCAATTGATCTTTCTTTTCATTTACATTTTGGATGAGCTTGAATAGACGAAAACCCAGAGGGTAATCAAGACAGATTTGCTGATGGTAAAGTTAAATTGGGATTAGGTTGGGGCTTCCTGTTGTTGCAACCCCAAGTTAAACTAGACCAGCTAGTACAAAAAGAAAAGGTGGGATAGAGAGCAGAGACCAGGCGAGGATGGACAGAGGCCAATCCGGCTTTCTCTACTAATTTCACTGAGACCCAGGAGAACGGTGGTTAAAGCAGAAATGCAGGAAGAATGTGTTTGACCCAGTGTCAAGGCATTGCAGTCCCCCTGTCCCCTAGCTGATTGTGTCAATATACAGCATGCTGTCAAAGTTCTCCATATTCACCTATCTGTTCCTATCTTAGGGACAGACTATAAGCAAACTTTCATTTATATAACGGGGACCTAGGTCTTCTGAAATGACAGCAGGGACGCTCTGTCAGAGGCAACCCTTAGTTCGCCAGTATTTGTAATGTTCATGGGGTTCCCTTATCTGGGGGAGCTTCTAAATACCCCCTTAATCAAATCAAGCTCTGTTTGCCTTAATGGACTGGTTTCAGTCAGCTGCCTTTGAAAAATTCTCCTGAACAGAGAGAGTTGTCTCTACTGTCTACTGGATTGGATTGAAGAAAGCCTTGGAGATTAAGTAACACACACTCCTGGGAGTCCTTTGAACTATGGAACCTTCCCAGAGAAGGTTGATAGATTAATCAATAGATTGATCCCTTGAGGAATTCCTGGTATGATGACACTACTGGGAAGTGATACAAGATAGGAGATAGGGACTAGTTAGAGAAAATGCTCACTGGGGCATGTCTCAGGCATACTACAGAATACTCTGGCCTCTTCCTGGATCCTCTCTCTCTTTGATTCTTGTTTGCTACACGACGTTCTGCTGTGCCACACCTCTTCTGCCAGGATCGACTCAACACAATGACACTGAGTGGGTGATTATTTCTTCCCTTTGACTTGTTTACATCAAACATTCTGTCTCAGCAAAAAGAAAATATAACTCACACAGACAGCAATCCAGTCATCTGGCATTGGTTCCTCTCCTCTTAGGTGACTTATGCACCCATTAGACTACAGGCAAATGGGGATCTTGAAGGCAGATAGTATGGTGTGAACAATAAACCCTGGACCAGACTTGCCTGCCTCTCCAGTGAACATACTTGGGCTCGATTCCTTTACCTCTTTCGCTTGAAAAGGTAGAATTGTCTATAATAACAATAGCCATAATATGAAACTCACAGACTATAATGAATATGAAGTGAGATAACCCCATGATGCCAGAAATGATGGGCCAAGTACATGTTATGTGCACAATAAATGCCTTTTAAAATCACCTGTCTTTCCATCTGAGCTAGGCTAGTAACTTCTTTAAATAAGTTTGCTTTTTAATATCTGGAAAATAGACAAGTTCCAAATCTAGGAGCTCACTTAATAATCATTTCTCTCTATAAATAGACCTTATGTTCTAAAGTAACAGGAATTTGCTAATTTTGGAGAAATACTTCTCAGTGCATAGGAGAAAAGCAAGTGAAGGAGGGCCGCTCTTCAAATAAGTTGAGGCATTTTACTTAGGACCGAGGATTAATTGTTTTAATTAACACACTGCTAAAAAGCAGTTTAACTTCTCTCTCAGGAAGGACAAGTTACACAAAGGGGTCATTTCAGAGCTGAAACTAATTAACTGCTGGCTGTTACTTTCTACATAGGTGCCAAATCTTGGTGGCCTTCTCCGCCTACTCTTTAATCTCTTACATCCTCCCATTTCTTTCTGTGGGCGCCTAGGATTTATCAGCGTGAGAATGCCAGGGCTGAAGAACCGTCTCAACTCCAGACATCACTGAGACCTTGAACTTGTTTGCACTGGGGCCTGTGTACATCTTATGCTTTTGGGTTTCTATACACTGATTTTTCCTCTCTTGAAAGTGGTAGTTTTGAAGATTGACTTATAAATGGAAAAAGTAAAGAAAATAGGGACATAAAAATAAATAAATAATAATAATAACAATAATATAGTAATAAAACAGCAGAAGAAACTGTCTTTATAATATTCATGCAGTGTTGTTTATCTTTGTCAGTCACTCACCCACTGGGTGAATAATTTATTCATCACTGTAATAATAAACCAGGCACTAATCTGTGGGTGAATGCAGGCGTACATTGGGGAATTAATATAAGGTTTCCTCAATGTAAACTCCCCAAAGACATCTTTAGAATTGCAGCAATTTTTGACTTGTAATTATTTAGAAAATATAAGTTCAGGAATCCAACAAGGCAGAAGGTTCAAAATGATAACGATCTGGGAATTAATAATCCACTGCTTAAAGTAGATATAATGGTGTATGCCTGCTCCTCCAGGATCAGCAAAAACTAAACTGAGTTTGAGCTACATTGAAACCTAAGGCTTTGTATAACTCCAACCTAAAACATTGAAGACAAAACAGACTCAATCAAGAGGAAAGAAATCAGCAACTCATTCTTATCAAAATTTACATGGAGCATAGGTGAACCTTAAGAGAATTGGGAATCACTAGCCTGCAAGGGAAGGACTCGGGACCAAGAAGAGCTACTGTCTGAAGTGAGTGAAAACTATAAAGCACAGTAACTCCCTGGTGTGTTCCTGGATTAGAGCAGGCTGGTGTAGAACATGTATGTGTGGGCCTCAAATCTGAACTAGTTAGCTTGATAAAATACCTCCACCTTCCAAATGGTTGAGAGATAACAAGTTGGGACAAATAGACAGGATTCATCTACTATTAACACAACTTTTTCTGTAATTTAACAGTTGTATCTAAAGTTGCCCCCCCAATGAATTTCAGATAATTTAATGTTCATACACCCATGTTAGGCAAGCATGACAACAACTACACTACAAAACTTAGTTCATATAAAAATGGAGCTGTGAGTATTATAGCTGACCAGACTGGTAAGACTGTTCTGGACACTACTATATATTTGCCTCTCATTGGTAGGGTCTGCATGCTGGCAGGCCTGGGGGGTTTGGTTATTAATTACATGTCTCCTGTATCTGTTCTGACAAAGATGATGTCCTCATCTTCGGAGCTCCTGTATCTGGCAGAGTATGCAACCTAATTCTAGTCATAGAGCTTCATAAGCAAATGACCAAAAATTTATATTGTTTCCTTTCTGGATACATTTTCTAGGCAAACAGGTTTGCTATTTCACATATGATATACACAAAAATAACAGTTTTAAATGCCTCCAGAATGGGAGGCAAAGAAAAAGAAATCATAGTATTTTGTTGCTACACAAATGCTTTTGCTACTGCTGCTCAAGTCGTAATTCCCCAGGACTCATCACTTATGTCTTTAAAGAGGAGAGCTATGTTGCTTGCTTTTCATTCTTGTCAGCCTGACAGGTCAAAGAGCAGGATGAGTGGTCCAGCTTGCTTCTACTTTTACTCTATTCAGTTTCTGTTTCTTACATGTGAGAATAATCAGGACATGTGATCACACTTTTCCGAACCTTTCCCTCATATCAAAAACTCATTGTCTGATGTTCAGAACTCGTCTGGCACTCACAATCAAATCCTCCCATTGCAATCTGGCCAAATGCTCACAGCCAGCCTGTGTCAGTCTATGGGACATAAACTGTCTTGCCAAACACCAGCTTCAGATAGGTTCTGGTGAGAAGATAAGAGTGAGACAAAGGAGCTCAGTTTATGATTTTACCTAAACACAGACAAAAATCCAAGACATACACTCTTCACAAAACTTCTAATTTTAGGGTAACTTCCTCTTCCTCATAGAGTGAATTCTAGAGGAATCCTTGCTTCCTTGGCTCCTTTCTCCAAATCTCGAATAGAAATCCCCAGTCACCAAGATGCACTGACAGAGATACCCTTCAATCTCTATATGTGTTTGCTTTATTACAATGACTGAAAATAGCAGTGTAGCCAAAGGAATTCCTGGCCATCTCTGGCTAAAGAACATTGGCACTTGATTCTGAGTATTTGCTACCACCCCCCCCACACACACATTCAGGCTACCAATATTTGGGAGGCCTTTAAGGGATACACACAGTAGGCATTTTTCAGGTTCTAATGTTTTGTCGAATCTAAAAGTATTTACTACTCACATTCATTTATATTCCAAAATTATTACTGAGCATTTACTCCTTGCTCTGTGTTACAAATAAAGAGATCTGTGACACAATTCATTTTCTCAATAAGTTCATTCTCTGGGATACAACACCAACACACAAAGCAAAATTTAGTAGCCAGAGCTGCAGTTCAGTGGTGGAATATAGACATTAGGTAAGCACCAGGCTCTAGGTCCTATTCTTGGCACCACACAAATAGAAATACAAATATATTTTTTAAATGTCAATACACTATGATAAATTGGATAGCCAAAAACTGAGATAATGTTGAAAATGGCCATGAATGTTACAAGGTGGAACTTGAAACAGTTTATTAATGAAGAGTTACTTAACTGATCCTGTAAGATCATTTATAATGCAAGAAAGAATGCATTTATAATGGAAGAAAGAATATTGTAGACAGAAAAGGGTCACAAAATGAATTACTTGAGAAATGTCCGGATTGCAAGGCATGAAAACATAGAAATCAAAGAGCCCCTCCCTTACAAACTTTATGGGAGACTAGGTGGCCTAAATCTTGCAAGGAACTCACCAGAATTCACAGGGGCAGGACAATCACACAAATAAATACAAGAACTGGCCCATGTACAAAGAGATTTTTATTACTGTTCGTGAGATAACACTTACATATTTAAAAAAGACAAAGAATATAAAATTATGACTCTCATAGTCTCTTAATCAATCTTAGAAATTTTATTCAAATCCTTGGCACAATGGGGCATGCCTGAAATGTCAAATGTTATCTTTCACCCCTTCCCTCATAGTTGACTTTGGACCAATAGGGAATGCAACTTAATGGGTAAACATCTTAGTTTCCTCAAGTATCCCAGACAATTCCGAGGCATACTTTACACAGTAGCTCAGAGAATGCCCAGAAAGTCTGCCCAAAGTGCTAAACCTTCCTTCATTTGCACACCTCTTCAGAGTGTTCCTTTCCCATGCTTCCTGAGAGCATACTGCTTCTTCTTTAACACACACACACACACACACACACACACACACACACACATTTTATTATTCACTTTACATTCCGCTCACTGCCCCCTCTCAGTCACCCATTCCCACAATTCTTCCCCCCTCCTCCTTCTCTTTTCCTCTGAGTGGGTGAAGTAGACCCTGGGTATCCCTCCACCCTGGCACATCAAGTCTTTTGAGGATCGATTGTATCATTTCCTAATGAGGCCAGACAAGACATTCCAGCTAGAAGAACATATCCCACAAAAAGGCAACAGCTTTTGGGATAGCCCCCGCTCCATTTGTCCAGGACCTACATGAAGACCAAGTTGAACTTTGCTGCATATGTGCAGGAAGGCCTAGGTCCTGCCCATGTGTAGTCTTTGGTTGATATTGCCTCCTCTGATTAACCAATTGTTCTCATATCTTTCACCAAGGTCTTTTTATTTCCAGACTCTAAAACTAAGGCAAGCATTGATGTTATGCTTTGAATACTTTAAAAATTGTGTTAATTTATTTATTTGTATGCTCTGAATCTGAAATAGTCTCTAAAGGCTATATATTGTAGGCTTGGTTGGCAGCCCGTAGACTGATTGAGAGGTCATGGATCTTGTCAGGTCTACTGGATGGAATTTAGGCCTCTGGAAGCATGCCTTGGAGAGGTATGTTGTATGCTAGATCCTTCCTGCCTTCTAACTCCATGTCCTGGATGAGTGAGGGCCATTGCCATCTCAATGTAAGGTGACCTGCTCTTTTTAGGGTCTAGATGTGGTTGTTATGTTCTTCCTTTTTTTTTTTTTTTTTTTTTTTTTTTGGTTCTTTTTTTTTCAGGCTCTGGGGACCGAACCCAGGCCTTGCCTTCCCTAGGCAAGCTGGCTCTACACTGAGCTAAATCCCCAACCGTTATGTTTCTTCCTTAACCTGCTGTGTTCACTAAGTTCTTAGGCTTGATTCTTTTCCTGTATATAGTTTTAATAAACATTTGTGCTTATATACTTCCAACTTATGTGCTTATACTCTGTCAAATTTATAGATGGTATGTTATTACTTTTAGGAACCATTTTTGACACGTGGTGAATTTTAATTGTACAATAAGATGTAGAGTAACTCTACCACTGCAATTGTACTCAAAACAAATAAGTGCTCCTCA
The DNA here is from genome assembly GCF_011064425.1 of Rattus rattus. NCBI lineage: Eukaryota > Metazoa > Chordata > Mammalia > Rodentia > Muridae > Rattus > Rattus rattus. The sequence goes on from NC_046172.1 coordinate 10,857,903, forward strand.
TAAAATGCATTCACCCAGGACAAGGGGCAAGCTACTCTTCCCAATATGAAGCAATTTAGACCTGGGCACAGCCTGATCTTCACAAGTCTGATGAGAATTCAAAAGAACGAAAATTTTATGAGAGTGTAGATAGTACATGCTGTGTTTGTGAAGTTTCAGTGGGGACTCTGTTGGAAATTGAACTGGGTGCCTTTCCACTTACATTGTGGCAAAGAGCTTGTCTATATTTCCCTCCGTACCAAGACTTTGTGGGAGGTTGAACCAATAGGTAGCAAATAATTAGTCAGCGTGAGGAAGGTTCAAGCTGCACAGCATTGAGAAACTACCATGAAGTTTACTGATCATGGTTTTCTGGATTTTCTTTTGTTTTTGTCTTGATTTTTGAGACAGGGTTTCTCTGTGGAACAGTCCTGGTTATCCTGGAGCTCATTTTGTAGGCCAGGCTGGCCTCAAACTCACAGTGATTTGCCTCCCAAGTGCTTTGTTTGGTTAAAGGCGCCATACTGAGCTTATTTTCTGGATTTATGGAGAGAATCACAAGATCTTCTACTGAAAAGATCTGAGAAACTTTCTGGAGAACTAAAAAAAAATGCACACATTTAAATTTTCTACCAAGAAAGGTACAGGTGCTGAAGAGATGAACAGCATTAAAAAAGAAAGCCAAGAGCTTCACCCTGGGACAACAAGAGCAATGTCTCGAGTGTGTGTCAGGAATTGTCAAGACTCTACTCATGATGGGCTCAAAGACTTGTTTGCAAACAGGGTTCTGAGGTCCTCTACTTATACAAAGGTGTTAAGGGAATCATTTCTTGGGATTTGTTTCTAAAACTTAAGGTGGCAAGCTATCCTGGGCATGGCAGCCACGGTTTCAGAGGTTCCAGCACATACAGATGTGTCTGTGATAAGCCTTGACAACATCTACATGATTTTGCACGAGTGTAAACTACATAATAATTGTGAGGTTATGGAGTTTATGGAGATGTCTACCCAATTTTCATCAAAAAATCTGGAGCTGGGCATGGTGCTGCACATCTGTAATCCTAGCACTCTAGAGGAGACTGCTCTAAAGCCAGCCTGTTTTGTATGGTAGGTTCCAGGTCAGTGAGGGCTATGTAACTAAACCCTGTCTTTAAAAAGGAGAAAGAAAAAGAATCCCGAGAAGCCTGTCAGTATGTGACAGGCTTAGTCTCTGGGCACATAGCTCTTAAGATGGCAGAAAAAGGGAGCAGGGGGAAAAAGGAATAAGAGTTACATAGGCGAATGCCATCATTAAACCACTGAACTGAGAACGGGACCCCCGTTGAAGGAATCTTAGAAAGGACTGAAAGAGCTTGAAGGGGCTCGAGACCCCATAAGAACAACAATGCCAACCAACCAGAGCTTCCAGGGACTAAGCCACTACCCAAAGACTAGACATGGACTGACCCCTGGACTCTGACCTCATAGGTAGCAATGAATAGCCTAGTAAGGGCACCAGTGGAAGGGAAGCCCTTGGTCCTGCCAAGACTGAACCCCAGTGAATGTGATTATTCGGGGGAGGGCGGAAATGGGGAACACCCATAGAGAAGGGGAGGTTAGAGGGATGTTGGCCTGGAAACTGGGAAAGGGAATAACATTCGAAATGTAAATAAGAAATACCCAATTTAATAAAGATGAAAAAAGAAAGAGTTAAACTAAAGGCACAAAGGAGGCCTCAAGGATGTTAGAATGGCAGGATCTTGAAGTATCTGCTAAGGGAAGCTTCAGGCAATGAGCCATCTGGGCTGAAGCTGACAATGCTGTAAACATGGCTGCCTTTGGAGAGCACATTACCCCAGCATGTGCTGCTAATACTGGGCATAGAACCACAGAATGAAACATTTGCCTCACTGACTTTGGGTGCTGCTCAGGTCCCATTCCCCTTTCCTGGACTTGAATGCATTCGTTCTGGGATGTATACTCTGTGCCATTGTTCCTTGTGGGTTTATAGCTTTAAGAAGAACTTTAAAGGCATCCAGAGCTAAGAATTTACTCTCAGTGGAGTCTTGGATAATTTCGTTTTCTTCTTATTTACAAATTAGCGTACATTAATTATATAAAATAGTGAGTTTCATTACGATACTTTATACATATATCGTGTACTTTGACAACATTATTTGTCTTGAACTTTTAAGTCATGCTGGAACTATTAAGACTATTGGGATTCTTAGAGGTGAAATGGATGTATTTGGCATTGCACAATGGAAATGAACCTTTAGAGACCAGAGACAGAATGTCATAGTTTGCATCTTAAAATGTCTGCCCAAAGATTATATGTTATAGACATGTCCCCCAGCCTATGGCAATTTTGGGAGGTGGTAGGAACTTTTGGGGTGGTGCACTGTTAGAGGACACAGAAACATTGAATGCATGGTTCTGAACGATGGTTTGGGATTCTGATCCCTTTTTCTTTCTCTGCTCCTTGACCCTTGTGGTGTGGACAGTTTTGCTCTACCGTAGCTATCTGCTATGATGTGCTGGTTAGACACGATCACAAAATAATAGGACTAACAAGCCATGGGTTGAAATTATAAGTGAAAATAAACCTTTCCTCCTTACCAGTTGATTACCTCATATGGTTTGACACAGTAACTAAAGGTTACCTTTTCATGGTCTTGACCAATTCCAATAACTACTGGGATAACCCATTGTTTTCTCCTCAGCACTCCCCTATAATACTATTGTCAGTACCCTATCCTTAGGGACGTAACAGTCTAGCCTTTGAGTCCACATAATTCCAGCAAAGAGTTGGCAAGAAAGGACCATACCCCTATGCAAAGTTGCTGCCCTTTAGGCTCAGCTAGTTAGATGACTGCTTTTCATCTTTTATTTAAAATTGTCATGCTTTGGTGACACTAAGTCCACTGTGAGTCACTGTGGCTTTCTAATTATGAATGCAACAGAGCTTTGTGAAAACATTCACAGAGCCATCGGTCATTTGAGGCTCTCTTCAGAATGAGAACATTAGCACTGGGCCCTAGTACAAGTGTATTCATGTAAGCATCCAGGTCATGGATCTATTGAAACTGGAGACAAACACTCGAGCCTATTTCTCCAAAGCAAATATTAATGAGCCGGATATCTATTCTTGTCTCAGCTCTCGTTCTAATTATCAGCTGCTTACATCAGTAAACTTGTATTTAGAGTCACACCTGTTGCAAAGAGGATCATGTCACTGTGTGCCCATAATAGCTGTTGAAATCTTTAGGAGCAGACTGAATTTGACATTGAAACTATTCTTGTTACAACATTGACTGGGAAAAAATAATTGTTTTAGCAAAGTATGGGTGAAAGTAAAATTTAAAGGAAAAAATTTAAATTAGAAAGATGAAAGAGAAACAAAGAAATTAGAAATATATATATATAATGATTAGTTCAACTGGTAATGATTTTGAGGATATATTTTATGAAAAGAGTTTATTAATTTAAAGGTTATAAAACATGTAAAAATTCACAATAAGATGGCTGGAGAGATGAATCGGTCATTAAGAGCGCTGGCTGCTCTTCCGGAGGTTCCTGATTCTATTCCCAGAAACCATATGGTGGCTCACAATCATCTATAATCTGATATCCTTTTCTGCCATGCAGGCATATATGCAAACAGAGCACTCATATATATAAATTAATCTTTTTAAAAATTTAGTTAAAAATTCACAATGGTAGTAGTGATTAAATGGATACATTTATATAATTATCAAATACGTGTCAACTTTACACTTTAAACATTGATTTTTGTAAATTATAGTATAATGAAGCTGATTAAAATAGTAACATATGTACAAGTATTAATGATTTAGAGAATATAACAGAAGTAATTATCCTATTTCAAAGTAATAAGATGTTAGAATATATAACAGAAGGAAAGACTCCTTAATTTAATAAACAATAAACTAAACCAAAGGAAAAACAATGCTCATTTGAAAACATATTTCAAACATGTCCAAAAGTTACATGAGAACACTTCTGAGATAACAAATCCAGATGAACAAATGGAAAGACGAATTACTCTCAGCAACAGTCTGCTTTAAAGCTCATTAGTTTTATTTATTTATTTTTACTCTAAAAGCAGGCAATACTTCTTTGCATCAAATAGATTAACTATTTGGATGGACTGAATGCTAAAGACTGGCTTTCGAGACAAAGGCTCAAGAAGATAGGGGGAAACAGCAGATTGGTGATTTCAGACATACTTCTCTTGTAAAGTGGATTCAGAGATAGAAAACGACAGAAGAGCATCTGATGGATCGACAGCTGATTACCTCAGGTTCCTGTTATAGGAATTAGAGGATGGAAGAGGACATTTCAGTTTAATGCTGATTGGTCTGCTATGAGAATTTGCCTAAAGGGCGGGTTCCTGGCATCTCCAAAGGTCAGATAACAACTTGCTTTTGATTTGAAAATGTGGACCCTTCTAATATTTTGACTTTTAGTCTGGTCTGCCCTGGCTCAATGGAAGGGCATAGTCCATTACAGCAGCCTGTAGAATTTGTATTTAGTACCACATTCTAAGTCTGAAGGGTTCATCATCAGTGAAGTATCAACTCTTAAATTGCTTGATATTTGCATATTGAGTAATAACATGGAAGAGATACTTTTAATCTTTTAATTTAGTTTGTCATAATAATTGTTCAATTTATATTACTGTTAATATTGGGGATAAAAGTATTACGATCCTACTAAAAGAGTTTTTATTCGGAAGAGAAGAATTCGGAAGAATGCACGAATAACTTAACATTACCTGGGACTTGCTTTAAAAAGAATCCAGTTGTAGGGAGTAGGGAAGATGGTCAGATTATGGGTGAAATCAATAAGGTTATGGTTTACAGATTCTGAAACCAAGTGATGGGCCATGAGGCGTTATCTCATGTTTTAAATTGTCCTATTGAAAAGATAAATGATAAAAGTGTAATTATTTTACAAAATAAGTCTACCCTAATTATAATAATTATTTTCTGTTATTCCCTTTCCAGTGATGAGGCAAGCAAAGCAAGCCCCTTAACTATATATTAGTATATCCAAAAGCAAAAGCAGAAAGATACCCTGGACAGGAAGAAAGGAAAGAAGGGGGAAGGGAGGGAGAGAGGACGGAAGCTGGGAGGTAGGGAGGGAAAAGAAGGAACAGAAGAAAGATTAAGCTACATATGCTTAATTATGGTTCAGAAATATTGCAGATATTATCTTAGCCATTTAGCTTCATGGTGCATGTGAGCCAGTGGTTATTTAATTAATTCAATAACATGAAATGTGCAAATAAAAGTTCTATGCATTTATTATACATATGTGTTTTGAAATATGTATATACTGCACAATGCCAAAAAATCAACTAGCAACTATAGTTTTCTGGTTTTATTTCGACTTTGCATCATTTGACCAGTATCCTCCAGTATAGTGACCCTAGCTCCTGACAACAATCACCCTGCCTTCTTTCTTTATTATGGGTGCTACTGGTTTAGAGTCTACATATTAGTGAAATCATGCAGTAGAGGAGTGCAGCTGTGTCCCAGACTGAAGAAGAAGGAGAAAGGGAGCCAAAATACAAGCCTTGGTTGTTCCCTGCCCTCTACCTATGGATACAATAGGAATTGGTGCCTCAAACTCTTGTTCCCATGACCTCCTCACCTTGACAGATTGCATGTGAGCACATGAATTGTGTATCAAATTCCTGCAGCCAAGAAATTAGTTTTGCATTGCTTGGCCTACTGTTTTCTAAACATATGTGATAGAGGTATCCTATTATGAATACCCACTAGGATCCTGCCACGTCTGTGATAGGCAACATCATTCCCTGGACGGGTGTTCCTGGTCTGTATAAGAGGGATATGTGAGTATGAGATTGGGCAAACCAGTAAGCAGCTTTCCTCCATGGCTTTGGCTTTAAATTCCTGCTTGAGTTCCTGCATTGCCTTCCCGCCATGATGGACTGTAACTAGTAAGGTGAAATAAACCCTGTCCTCCCCTAAGTTGCTCTTGGTCAGAGTGGCTTTTAGTCACAGCAACATGAAGGAAATTTAAGAGAATGCAAGTAATTTGTCCCTCTGTATCTACACACATGTGCCCATCAATTCATAATGTACTAGTAGGTTTAAATGCTTTCTTAGGGCATGTTTTTAATTGCTTTCTGTCTTCCAAACTCACACTCCTATCTCTACTTCCCACATTTCATTTCAGTATACCAGGAAAGAAAAATAAGTAAATCTTTGCAACATCTGTCATTTTATTTTTCAGTTGAAGAAATCGAATTTATGCCACTACCTTAAATGTTCTGTCAGCGAGGCATTTATAGCTTTGAAGGAAAAACACTTAAGAAAATAGGTTTATTTTTTTTATTCTCTCCTCCAATCGGAAAGCAAGAGAACTGAGGCCTCTGGGAACTAATTGTTGTTACCAGGGTGACCACCCAGTCTGATTTATCCAGCACTGAGCTGTTTCTAGGGACTCAGAACTCCCTGTGCTAACCTGTCCCATTTGATGCCACGTATTATTTGACAAAGATGGGAGATATGTTCCCCTGTGGGTCAAAGGACAACATACATTTGCATTTATCTTCTGGCCCTTCCTACCCTTTTCATCATAGCTATCGACTGTCATTCAGAGTCATCTCTTCCTTTATTACCTTTTCTTGCCTAGTCAAAGGATTGTTTCCGGTCAATGAAGGAGTTGGGGAGGGGCTTGCTTCTTTTTCAGTTTTACTTTTAACATCTCGGATTTTTGATCTAGCATTCCATGTCAATGAGAGGCATAAAGAATTGGAGAAAGAACCCTTGGGTAGTTTCCATCTGCATGAACCCTGATTAATGTTGGTGAGTATGCCGGGGGGAGGTACATAATGGGAAACATGGCGTCCACTGGGAGGCACTGAGCATAGCTTTGTTTAATAAGCTGTGAAGCAGCTGGCACCAAATTCACACTGTCCCTTATTGATTGATTCACTGGGTGAAACAAGCACGAAAACCAAAAAGCTTATTTTGAAGGCACTAAAATAATTCCTTTAGTCAGCCCTCCTCTGAATCTATGTATTTGTTTTACAAGCTCTAAAAGCAGCAAGTACCAATCCTCTGAAGGGGCTTATTGCCAAGAGCCTAGCTACGTATATTAGTATGCAAAACCAACAGAGTTTATAGATTACGAGTTAGAATTCCTGTTAATAATTCCCTGAGCAGCAGCTTTCAAGTACGCCACAGAATAATGAGTCTTATTTTTCTGTTTCTAAGTGGCAGGATTCTTTTTACGACCCTGTATTTTTTTATCTCCTGGCTTCAGTGGATCAGAAATCCTAGCCTTCTCTGTCTGAGTCATCTGGTTCAAGATCTCTTAAGGGCTGCAAGCAAGGTGCAGGCAATAAGTACAACTGTATCTCAGATATCTGCCTGAGGTGATTGCTCCAAACACACTCAACTTGAGCCTCATGGGGTCCCCCCTTAACTTGGGCCATTCTCAATTCTGTCCCGGGTCACCCCACTATGGCTTGCTCACTAAAAACCAGAGATGACTTGCTACCAAGTCTGCATAACTGACAGAGGGAATTAAAATGTAATCCTTTTATTTAGGAGGAGCAAATCACAGTATCCAGCACACATTCATGAAGTAGGGATTATATATTTATATTTATATCAGTAGGCAGTGATCTTGGGGTCCATAGTACAAACCTGTCTTCTACACAACCAATGGACCACTGAAAAGCTTACAGTAAATCAGTTGATAAGCCCTGTTTGGATTCTGAGCATTGCCACCTACAAGTTTATATATAGACTTCAAATGTCTTAACTTTTTAAACCTCCAGTTTCCTATGCTGTTACATCATAGTGATGTTACTTTGCTTTCAAAATGGATTTGAAGGTTAAAATTACATTTCACATGGTATCTGGCACTTATTTGGTAGAGCTGCCCAGAAGTTGAAACTAAGAGACAGGGAAATGAGTCAGGGAGTAGAGGATGAAACCAAGATAAGCAAGAGTGAGTCCTTGGCAGAGATTCTACACAAAGAAATCACTTCAACCACAACGGCTGCTTTCACACAGTGAATTAGTCTTTCAGCATTATCTACGACAAAGGCTAGGACATGTCTTCTGTATTCATGTACTATCATGGGGAGTAACCGGGAGGATGGAAACACCCAACTGACCATTCTGACACTCAGGTCAAGCTCTAGGTCAGCTTTCTCGAAAAAATTTCACCAAAGATAATTTGCTCGACAACTTGAAGTATGCTGCAATTGATGGAGGGAGATCATAAAGAGAGAGTATGAAGAGGGATTCAAAATAATCTGCATGGAGCAATGGTACTGTCTAACATATAGTCACATGTAGCTTCATAATGAAGATTTTGATAAGTCCTACACTATAGTGATCATCATAATGGGTCCCAGTACATGTCTATATGATATATATCTTACTGCTAACCATATGCTAATGTTTTAGTTAAGCATGAACTACCCTATGACAGTGGTACTATAGGAATATAATGGAGCTACAAAATTCCTTGTAATGTTATAGGCTGCATGGCAGTGTAGTACAGGGCTGTGCACTCTGGCAAATGAATTTAATTTTGTTGAAAAAGGAAGGAGAGAAAGCTTATTATAAAAGGTGGATGATTAAGAGAATCAGGAGTAGGGCATTTGCAAGGATGAGATACAGACACAGATTCAGATGTTAGAAAGGCAGAAAGCTTAGAAATTTCCAATGTGTTAGCTATATGGAGAAGCAACAAAAAATGGGCTTTGGGCTTTAAGAAATGTGAAAACATATGAAAGGTAATAGTGAAATTACCATTGGGCCTGTTGAATTTGAGATGCTGTGGTAGTAACTGGTAAGTCATAGCTATTAGAAGTTGTGGACATGGGGGTTAAGATGCTAAGTGAATTAAGAGATGCAGCTGTGCTGGGCCAAGCCATGGACATTAATATCCTTATCAAGATGAGGGAGAAAACAAGAGCCAAAAGACAAAGTCCTGGCTTAAATTGTAGGATGAGGAGGAAGAAAAGGAAGTGAAGGCGGGGTGTGAAGGACTATTGAGAATAAAAACAGCAAAGAGGTTTCAGTGTTATGAAAGTCAGGGACAGGAAGGGTGAGGATAATATGCAAAGATTTCTGTGAGACGAATAGGTAAAAAAGGAACAGCATTGGGAATGACAGTCTGTGGACAAGCACAGTGGGCAAGCCATCTGGGATATCAGTGAGTGACCTGAGTTTGGTGACAGGCGGGCCTGGTGTCTATATTTTCAAGAGATGATCAGTAAGAAAGCAATGGGAATGAATGCAATGCTTTCAAAAAGTTTGAGTACAGTTAGTTTTTCTGGCTTGTAGGAGGCAGGAGAAAGTTATTTTTAATACAAGGTAGACCCAAAAAAATATAAAGGGAAAGGCTGTCAAACTACTGAAAATTAAAATTATAAATAGATAAAGCCAGTTCAAAAGTGTCACCAGAATAAAATGACATTAATATTTGAAATCTTCTTGCCTTTGTAGGTTCTAGTCAAGTAAGTAGATCCGTTTGTGGCAGCTCAGTGCCGTTGGTGTTGATGTTATTGTACACCCTCACCTTCCTCTCAGCTTAGAAACTGTCAAATCGTGATTTAAATAGCATCTCTAGTAAGTGCCCAATTTCACATGAAACACCATTTGAGAAAGCAATATGCAAAGATGATGAATCAGGTTGCCTGACTAGGCAAAAAGCTCCCAAGTCCACCCACATACTCATCAGTATGGAAGGGAGCAATCATCCTCAACAAAATGCCAGTTGCAGACATAATTTTTGGTTTCCGTGGGAACTAAAATTTATATTGCACGCAGATAAAATAACTTGCAATTGGACTTCATGTGCCCAGTCTCCTCCTCAGATATTTAGAGGAAAAGATGAGGGAACAAGTTTGCTACTCAAAGGCTCCAGAAAGAAACCAAAATGGACGAATGCCCAAGTTACTTATTGAACGATCTTCATCTTCAATGCAGTTTTGGTTCTGTTTTCCGGATTCCTTTATTCAGACACTGGAGATTTAGATTCATAAAGCAGCCCTGGTGATGAAGTGAGTAAGGCTACATCTACGACATCACTAGTATTTTCCCTCAGTTTGTTGCAACTATAAAATTAAGACTTAGATACAGAAAGCCCTGCCTCGGTGCAGTCACCTTCCTGCTGTTAGATTTCTAAATTCTATCCTCGACAAACGTAGCATTTAGTCATATGGTACACACATGGCATTCTCTCTTTTCCCCAATCTGTAGTTGACCTGAACAAAAAGTATCTAAGGACCAAACAGTGGAACAGAGATTGCAGCTCAAAGTCATCAGTGGTGAAAAGATTGCTGGGATGAATAAGCTTTGGATATGCAGGTGCAAGTGATATATCTTCAAAACAAAAAACAAAACAAAACCAAGTAAAGCAAAACAAAACAGGTTCGGCTCTCAACTCACCTCTTTATTCCACTTGGTAAAATCAGAGCTGGGATTCTGCAAATGCATGTTTTTCTAGCCAGTTGACCAGAGACTTATCATAAAGAAGAAGTCATTGTGCTTCCTGTTAGCATTATGTGCCCATTCACAGGATCCTACGCAAGATTCTTTGTATCTGTTTCTTTTGCTATTATTCTCGCAACTGTCTTATTTTTGCTACTTCAGTAATAAGAGAAGCAGCCAGCCTGGAACATGTACTCTTCAGAGTCCTGAAGTACATACAGTTCAAGCTCCTGAAATGCAGGCATCAATCAAGCAACCCCCTTTCTCAGACTCCAAAGAGTCCTCCTCCAAGTCTGAAGGCTTTGATCTTTCCTTCCCTTTGTTTCCTCTTAGACCTGGGAACTGTTTTCTACAAGTAAGGAGCTCTCTTTGGTTTGTAGGGTTCTTCCCCTTGGTTTTGTTAACCTTTTGACATTTATTCAACAATTACCTATTCTATAATTTCTCTATTGAAATACAGAGCATGATATTTCTTTTTATAATGGCACATCGATTGATAAGATGTTCAAGAACGAAATTTATGCATTTCCTAAAAATTTTATTTTTTCTTAATTCAAAATATATAGGTTCAATTCAAAATAATTTAAAAATATAAAATATACGTTGATTATGTTTTTTCCTCCCCGGACTAATCCCAGAACCTCTCTACCTCCTTATACATAAAACTTTATAATCTATCTCCTCTTTCAAAACCTCAACAAAGATAAAAATTAAAACAAACAAAAAACAGATATAATGATAAAAATTTCAAAATAAAGAGGGCAACTTAAATCACGAAGTCACCTATAAAGATCATAGCAATGCCTATATATTTCTAATGGGAAAAGAATCCATGAATATTATAGCAAGATAAAATATTGTTCAAGTATAAAGCCAATAGATATCTTTAGTTATGCAAGGGTTCAGGAAATCTTTTTGACGAAACTGAAACATGTTTTCTCAAACAAGAGATTAATGAAGACTAACTATGGTAAATGAACCAGTAATAGACTTGACTTTAATATATGTCTAATAATAATACAGCACAGTAGACTGCAGATATCTAAAAAGAAAATTTGCATATTAATGGGATGTATTGCTTGTTTATTTTTCCATAAAGAATTAAGTCATGGCTGAGAGATTGATACTGCAGGGCACAATGCGTCTTCAATGCTTTTCAAAGTTGATCCACATTTTGATATTGTATTTATCAATGCTAAAAACACAGCTTCATATAAATATATATTACAAAATGATGGAACTATGTGTTTAGATTTAGATTGATTTTTGGTTGTTGTATGTTCAGAAACTTTTTGTATTTCTGTTTTGATGTTCATGACCCATCACAGTTTAAGAAATGGGGTTCTAGAGAAAGCAAGGAATCAGGAAGGTGAACACATAAATCACAAGAGAGCTTATTAATAGAGTAAATCCACTCCTATGCTAGTTAGCCTATTGTTAAAGACAGCAGCCTTAACCTATTTGTGAAGTAGAGCCCTCCAGATCCTATTACATCTTTGGGTCATCTCATCCACTAATATCATAGTGATAATTAAATATTTTTATATTTTACTCATTTTTATTTTGCATATATGAATGTTTTACCCAAGTGTACATCTGTTTAGCATGGGTTTCTGTTGCCCACAGAGTGTCATATCTCCTGGAACTGAAGTTACATGTGTTGATGAGCCACCATGTGGGTATTAGGATAAGTAGCCAATCTCTTGACTGCTGAGATATCTCTTTACCCCTATTGTAATCAAATTTAACATGAATTTTGGAGAAGACATTCAGTCACAGCATCAGTATAGTTTTTCAGTGTTAAGTGGCCCATGTAGTAAACCACATGTATTGATTTTTTTTGGTTGTTTTATTTTTGTTTTTGTTTTATTTTTCTAGTATCAAATCAATTTGCATTCCTGAAGTCAACTAAGCAATGATATGTCTGTCTGTCTGTCTGTCTGTCTGTCTGTCTATCTATCTATCTATGGCTATTGGTTTTGTTTGGGATATAAAAACTCATTTGGTTTTGTTTGTTTCTATCTTTTATGGTCATCTTTTTGTACATTTTAAGATTGTTAATATCATTGTCTAAGGCTCCTTAATGTATACTCAGCAATGATAAGAAGCCATGATTTTTTTCTTTCTGAACTATCCTTGATTGATTATTAATTGGAACATTCCATTTTTCTTTGATTCACTCTACTAAATTTTATTGGCACCCAAATGTAAGTACTGCTTATATGAATAGGATTGGCCAGTTTCCTACTTAAAAAAGGTTCTTCTCCTTACTATCTATGTCTGAGATGACAGGCAGATTGGGAGTATGATGTTCACTATTTGTTGACTGGGCTGAACTCTCTGATTGTCATAATTAAATTGCATCTTACTACTTTTTTTCCTTTTCATAATTCCTGAGATAAATTTGCTAGTGTTTTTCCATGAAAATCATATACTTGTTAATTTAGTCTTATATTCATATTCATATACTTACATAGCAGATACAAATTTAGTAAGTTACATCTTCTTGTTGATTTAAAATATGTTAAGATAGAAACATGTTTACTCTTCTTTTGAGCAATCCAAATACCCCAAGGATTTCTCTTAAAATAGCTTTCCACACAAACACAGTTGCTCAGTATTTTAGTTTTATATTATTTTGATGTCACTTTTTTAGATATTCAATTTGATTTCACCCATCAGCATTTTTTCTTAGGTCTGAGATTTTTTCGTTCTTATTCAGACATGACAGTCTTCTGAATTTCAATGGTTTGAATAAGAGCAGCCCCCATAGGTGCATATTTTGGAGTGCTTGGTCATCAGGGAGCAGAACTACTTGAGAGGAATTAGGGGGTGTGGCCTCATTGGAGGAAATATGTCACTAGGGGTGGGCTTTAAGGTTTCAAAAGGCCAAACCAGTCTCTTCTCTCTCTCTCTCTCTCTCTCTCTCTCTCTCTCTCTCTCTCTCTCCCTCTCCCTCTCTCTTTCCCTCTCTCTTTCTTCCTCTCTCTCTCTCTCTCCCTCTCTCCCTCTCTCTTCTCCTGCCTGCCAGATCTAGGGTGAGATCTATCAAGTTACTTCTCCAGCACCATGTCTGCCTGCATGCCACCATGTTTACTGCCATGACTAAACCTTTGACATTTTAAGCAAGCCCAATTAAATGCTTTTCTTTATAAGAGTTGCCATGGTCATGGTGTCTCTTCACAGCAATAGAATATTGACTAAGGCAGTGAGATTAGAAGAGTAGTGCAGTGTAAGATACCACTTTAAGGTTTAATTCTTAGCACTGCAAAACCACGTGTTTCTTCAATAAAGCATCTTACTTTGGTGAAGCTCTGAAGGAACCTTTCAAGTTCTCAGTAACAGATTAGGACCACTGAAGCACCCAGCCTTCTGGACCAAGAATGTATCAGGTTGTTAGCCTCTCCACTATGAAATAGCCACTGTGATCACTGACTCCTGAGGCACAAAGGCTGGCAGCCTTTCTATTTGGTAATCTCCCATTTTTCAATCTCCTTCTGTGGTGGTTGAATATGCTTGGCCCAGGGAATGCACTATTTGGAATTGTGGCCTTGTTGGAGTAGGTGTGGCTTTGTTGAAGGAAATGTGTCACTGTGGGCATGGGCTTTAAGGCTCTTGTCATAGCTGCCTGGAAGCCAATCTTCTCCCGTTTGCCTTTGGAATCCTGTTGGCTCCTCTTGAATCATGCTTGCCTGGGTGTTCCCGCCTTGATGACAATGGACTGAACTTCTGAACCTGTAAACCAGCTCCAATTAAATGTTGTCCTTATTAGAGTTGCCTCAGTCGTCTCTTCACCTTAACTAAGGTAAAGCACTAAGAGAGAAGATGGTACCAGAAGTGGAGTATTGCTGTCATGAGCCTGACCATATTTTGGTCTAGAGGAATATGGACCTTAGGACTTTGGATTTCAGAAGCAACGGAATTCTTAAAGTGGTGCTTAATCATAGCAGAAATGTGGAAGTTGGTGCTGCTAAGAGTGATTTGAACTATGTAGGCTTGTTGGCCCAAAAGGTTTCAGTTGTGAAAAATTTTAGTATATGGCCTAGATACTATTCTTTGATATTTTTGTGAAGTATCTGGTTTGCCTTTGCCCATGTCTCAGGTTTTACCACGAAGCTAAGTAAAAGAGATTTCAATTAACTACAATGACAAAGGAATGTAAAAAAGGCCCAACAGAGACTTTGTTCTCCTATTTAGTCTTATGAAGAGTACTTTAATGAAAAGGAGCAAACTGAGAAGGGAAAATATAAAATGTACGGTTCAAGGGCACCAGGAAGTGAAATGGAGCTGAATCCTATGTTCAAGGAGATGAACAGATTAAGGGAGTGGAGCCTTTGCGGCAAGATCCCATCTAGCTAAGCTTAGGTGCAAGCATGGTGGTACGTACCTTTCATTCCAGAAGACAGAGGCAAGCAGATCTCTTGAATTCAAGGACAGCCTGTTATAGAGCAAGTTCTAAGTAGAGAAAAGCTTTTAAGTCCAGGTGCAGTGGTATGAACCTTTGATCCCAGCATTCAGGAGATCTCTGAGTTCAAGGTCAATCTACAGAGCAACTTTCAGGACAGCGAAGCTTAGGAAGTGAAGGAATTGGAAAACAGGAAGCTTGTGATAATGTAATAGAACAAGGAGGCTGTGTTTCAGCTCCAGCAAGCAGCAGTGGAGTGGAGTCAACCAGAGACTAGAGTTTTGCAGAGAGCTAAGCTGGAGATGTGACCCAAGCCCTTTGGAGGAACCTAGAAGATCATGTATGGATCCCAGACATTGGAACAAGAAGCTGTAGCATTAAAAATGCATTGGAGACCCCATGATGTTCAAGATATCAGAGCCATGGGATATCTTCTGAGGAAAACTGCTAACAGGGGGTCAGACCATCTGATGAGAAAGAAGTTTGCTATAGTCAACAAGGATGAAAAAGGAGTTGGAGACCTGAAAACTGCTATGACATCAGACATGGAGATGCAGAGTTTAGTTTTGACTAGCTGGTTTCCTTTCTTGCTTTAGGCATTACAGTTCAGTGATTGGATTAATGTCAGAAGAGACTTTGAACTTTGGATTTTTAACATTGTTGAGACTGTTATAGACTATGGGGACTTTTGAAGCTGGACTAAATGTATTTTGCATTATGCTATATTTAGGTATGGCTCTTATATGCTCCTATGTTTGAACAAGTCCATGGGGCCCAGGAAGTGGCACTTTTTAGAGGTGTGACCTTGTTGGAGGAAGTGTGTCACTGTAAGCATGGGATTTAAGAGCCTCATCATAGCAGCCTGAAAGTCAGTATTCTCTTGTTTGCTTTTGGAACAAGATAGAAAACACTCAGTCTCTTCTCCAGCATTATGCCTGCCTGGATGCTGCCATCATCTCATCATCCCACCTTGATGATAATGGACTGAACTACTGATCCTATAAGCCAGCCCCAATTAAATATTGTCCTTATAAGAGTTGTTGTTATCATGGCGTCTGTTTATAGTAGCAAAACCCTACCTAAGACACCTTCCAAATCTTGTTTCTTTCCTTCAGCAACACAGAAACACCAGCTACAAATTACCTGGCTAATGAGACACCTGATGAAAGCATGAAACTCAACTTAATGTGATTTTCTTGAGGCTTCCATCTTGGGTTTGAAAATGTGAAGCACCATCTCTCCAATCAGGTAAGAGAAAAGAAAATGGCAATTGTAAGGAGAAAAAACAAATTACTTTACAGAGAGTAAAGAGTCAAGGAATCTCCCTCTCAATCTCCAGGTCTAGTTTTCCCATTCTTTTGTCTAGAATAGATGTGGTATAGACTCTGTTTTGTTGTTAGGTGTTTCTTTCATTTTTTAAAAACCTTTAGTTCTTTGAGAATTTTGTACTATGTGTTTTAAGCATGTTCTTCACCTCTTCAACTCTTCCCAGATCCCACCTGACTTTGTGTCCTTCTTTTACTTGGCCCATTAATTTCAATTTCTGAGGTCCATGTATTCTCGAATTCATAGTCTTCCAAGAGTGTGGTTGATATACCAGGGCCTATGGTCTTAGAGAAAACTGATCCCCTGTTATATGTTGGAGCATATTTTGGGTATATGCCCAGTAGTGGTATAGCTGGGTCTTTAGGTAGATATATTTCCAATTTCCTGAGGAATGGCCAAATTGTTTTTCAATGTGGTTTTACCTGCTTGCAATCCCACCAGCAATGGAGGAGTGTTTCTCTTTCTTCACATCCTTGTCAGCATCTGCTGTCACCTGAGTTTTTGATCTTAGCCATTCTGATTGGTGTGAGGTGGATCTCAGGGACTTTTGATTCGCATTTCCCTGATGACTAAGGATGTTGAACATTTCTTTAGGTGTTTCTCGGCCATTTGAAATTCCTCAGTTGAGAACTCTTTGTTTAGCTATATACCCCATTTTTAATAGGGTTATTTGGTTCTCTGGAGTCAAATTTCTTGAGTTCTTTGTATATGTTGGATATTAACATCTATCAGATACAAGATTGGTAAAGATGTTTTCCCAATCTGTAGGTTGACATTTTGTTCTATTGATAATGTCCTTTGCCTTACAGAAGCTTTTCAATTTTATGAGGTTCCATTCATGAATTGTTGATCTTAGAGCCTGAACCATGGGTGTTCTGTTCAGGAAAATTTCCCCAATGCCTACTATGTGTTTGAAGATCTTTCCCACTTTCTCTTCTATTGGATTCAGCACGTATGGTTTTATGTGGAGGTCTTTGATCCACTTGGACTTGAGCTTTGTATAAGGAGATACGAATGGATTAATTTGCATTCTTCTGCATACTGATTACCAGATATTTTTATAGTAGCTTTATTTATAACATCCAGAAGCTGAAAACAAACTAGATATCCCTCAACAAATAAATGGATACAGAAAATGTGATATATTTAGACAACGGAGTAGACTACTCAGCTATTAAAAACAATGACTTCATGAAATTCACAGACAAATGGATGGATCTAGACAATACCATCCTAAATGAGGTAACCCAGACACAAAAGAACACACATGGTATGTACTCACTGAAAAGTGGGTATTAGCCCAAAAATCTCAGAACACCTACTATACAACCCCACAAACCTATGGTGGTGCTTAAGAAGAAAGGACCAAAAAGAGTAGATGCTTTAATCTACATAGATCAGAGAACAAAAGCCTCAGGAGAGGTAAAGGAGGGAGGTATCTGTGAGGGAGAGAGGGAGAGAGGAGGGGAAAATGGGGAGCAGGATCAGGTATGAGAAGGGACAGGAGAGAAGTATAAAGGGTCAGGAAATTGAATAGAAATATGTAACAGTGGGGGTTGGGGAACTGGGGGTAGCCACTAAAAAGTCCCAGGTGCCCAGGAAGTGAGAGGCTCCCAGGAACCAACAGGGATGACTTTAGCTTAAATACACAACAAAGGAGAGAGAAAACCTGTAGAGACTACCTCTAGTAGATAGATATGGCTCCCAGTTAAGGGATGGGGCCACCCACCCATCTCAAAATTTTAAACTCAGAATTGTTTCTGTCTAAGGAAAGACAGGGACAAAAATGGAACAAGACTGGAAGAAAGACCATCCAGAGACTGCCCCACCTAGGGATCCATCCCATCTGCAGACACCAAACCTCAGACACTAATGCTGATGCCAAGAAGCACATGCTGACAGGAGCTTGGTATGGGTGTTCCCTGAGAGGTTATGCCAGCACCTGACAAATACAGATGCAGATACTCACAGCCAATCATCAGACTGAACCTGGGGACCCCAATGGAAGAGCTAGGGGAAGGACAGAAGGAGCTGAAGGGGACTTCAATCCCGTATGGAGAATAATATCAGCTAACCAAAAACTCCAGAGCTCCCAGGAATTAAGCCACCAACCAAAGAGTACACATGGAGGAACCAATGGCTCCAGCTACATGTGTAGCAGAGGATGGCCTTCTCTGGCATCAATGGGAAGGGAGTCCCTTGGTCCTGTGGAGTGTTGATGCCCCATCATAGCCGGATGTTAGTGCAGTGAGGCAGGTGGAAGTGGGTGAGTGGGTGAAGGGGCACCGTCACATCAGCAAATGGGAGGGGGAGGGGATGGGATGTTGTGGAGAGGAAATGGGGAAGGGGGTTATTTGAAATTTAAATGAATAAAATGATTAATAAAAGAAAAGAAAAAGAAAAGGAGGAAAGAAAGAAAAACATGCACCTATCCCACTCCTTCTAAGCATCATCAATTGCCATTCTTGTCAGCTAGGATAAGAATTTTTCTTCATCTCCTACCTGTTCTGAGATTTGTCTGGTTTCAACTTGCATAGGACTTGTACATACTGGCACAATCTGTGAGTTCATATGCAATCACCACGTTATGTCTAGTAGATACTGTTTCCTTGTAGTCACTCACCATCTCTGGCTTTGACACTCTTTCTACTCCCTCTTCCACAATGAGGCTTGAGTTGAGCCCAAATTCCAAAAAGCAGAAGGGACATATGGCTATCCATATTGTCTATGGATGCTGAAAGCACATGTTGGTCTCCAGACCCCTCTATATAAACAGTACCACGTTACACATTTCAAGTCCATCTAGCACCTGATCTTTCACCTCTCCACCCAAAACTCCCCAGCTCAAAGAGACTTCCTCTCCCCCAGCTACTAATTTTCAGCCATGTCTCTCTCTCTCTCTCTCTCTCTCTCTCTCTCTCTCTCTCTCTCTCTTTTATTTTTCCAGGATTCTTTTCTCTCATGGTTAGCTGATCTGCACCAGCCATTGCTCATCTAATTTTTCTGCTGTGGACTCTGGACTCGTCCAGACACCTCTGGCTGTTCTCTCTCTATTAAATTAAAATCTTTCCCTTAACCCTACCATGGAGCAGTCGTGCAAGCAGTTTATACAGTATATATGTTCCATTTATAGCTCCACATTCTTCAACTCTCTGATTCTCTGAACCTTGGGCAGTTGGGGGTTTCTCTGTTAATCACCATCAACTACAAATAGACACTTTTCCAATTATCACTGAAAAATGCATTCATTTATGTCTTCAAAAAACACTGGGTAGGCTATAGGGTCCATAGAGGGCAAAGTCTGGGATCTAGAAAGTCCCAAAGGGTGGTTGGAGTTCCAGGTAAGCAGCTACAGAGTGAACAAAATTAGAGAAGGGAGAATCTGCACATGTGATTAAAAAAATTCAGATCACTTTCCTTGAAGGAGAGTGGCCTTTTGAACTTCGATTTAGGATATTAATTATCAAAAGCTTTAGGCATTAACTCTAATCCAGAGAAACAGAAAAACTCATTCAGTATCTGGTTACAGAGGGAAGCATTATTTCTGGGAGTTACTGAATTATTACTGTCAATAGAGTTCACAATTCTATTCTTCAGTATACCGTGCTCAACTAATTAAATGAGTATGTGCTTACAAGAATAACTAAAATCTCTTAAGATTAATGTGACGTGTGTGTGTGTGTGTGTGTGTGTGTGTGTGTGTGTGTGTGTGTGTGGACATTTGCCATGTATACGATCCCCATGTAAGAGCCTGTGGAACCACACGTCTTCATTGCTTTCCACCTTATTTTGAAACAATCTCTTACTGAATGTGAAGTTCATCCATTAGGCTAAGCTGGTTGGCCAATAAGCTCCATCTGTCTCTACCAAACAATGATGGGATAACAGGCACAGTGGGCCATGCCCGTTTCAGGCAGGGTAACTGCAGATCTTAACCCTCTCAAGCTCCTCCAGTCCATTGCTAGTTATCCCTCATCTGTGTATTAGAGCACTTATACAGCCTTCCCTCCCCATTACCTTCAGGGGCACAGATGCCTACCTCCTAGACTTCTCTCTCACCTCAGGGCTTGCTTTATCCCAGGTCCCAATCCAAGTAGACACTCACTGAATCATCAGGCTACACAAGTCACACGAGACTAACTGCAGACATTCATCTCTCTGTCCCTTAGTCACATACCCAGCTCTGTAGCAGAACACCTGTTTACAGCCTCTCCTCACTTCCTGCCCTCATTCCCAGGGCTCTAAGCAGATCCTAGTGGATCACCTGCCTGCTTCCCTCCTGCAGATGTTCCCACCCTCACCCGCCCATCCTCATTCCGAGGAGTCAGTTCCCAATACCGAAAATTACATTTTTGCTGTAGTACCCAGAGGCCGCCCTATTCAGATCCCAGAATTTCCTTCCAGGCAACACACGGTCATCACACTCACCTTAGAAACAAAGGAGGCAACAGAAAGCAAGGAACAAAACATTCAACCATAAAGACAAGATCATATAGCAACGTATAGAATTGCAATCTTGCCAATCCAGATGCCTAGACACCAGCACAAAAAATACAATCAATAACAGCCAGGACAACATGTCTCCACTAGAGTTCAGCAACCTTATCGCATCAGGCCCTGAGTATTGCAACATAGTTGAAAGCACAAGAGAAAAAGACCTTGATTGAACCTTTATGAATATGATAGAGGTCCTCAAAGAAGAAATGAATAAGTCCCTTAAAGTAATCCAAGAAATTGCAACAAAAAGTGGGGAAAAAGTGTTCAAAACCTGAAAGTAGAAATGGAAATAAAAATTAGAACATAGAAATCATTAAAGAAAAACCAAACTAAGGTGAAACCAGAAATGAAAAACTTAGGAACTTGAATAGGAACCTCAGAGGCAAGTTTCACCAACAGAATACGACAAGCATGAAAGAGAGAATCTCAGGCTTTAAATACAAGATAGAGGAAATGGATACCTCAGTCAAAGAAAATGTTAACTCTAACAAAATCCTGGTACAAATCATCCTGGAAATCTGGGATACCATACAAACACCAAAATCTAAGAATAATAAGAATAAAGGAAGAAGAAACCCAGGTCAAAGACACAGAAAGTATGCTCCACAAAATTACATACAAAAATTTCCCTAATCTAAAGAAAATGATGCCTACCAAGGTACAAAAAGCAAATAGAGCATGAAATAATCTAGACAAGAAAAGAAAGTGCCCATGTCACATAATAATTAAAGCACTTAATGTACAGAATGAAGGATGAAGACTATTAAAAAGCTGCAAGGGAAAAAAGACCAAGTAACATACAGGCAGACCTATTAGAATAACACTTGACTTCTCAATGGAGACTCTAAAAATCAGAAGGGCCTGGTTAGACTATCTATATTCTGTAAGAGACCATTATTTCTGCTTAAATGACATATTGCTCCACTGAGAATGGCAGACATAAATACCCCAATCTTTCCAATAGACAGATCATCCAAACAAAAACTAAACAGAAAATTACTGGAGCTAGCTGATTTTATAAAGCAAACTGACCTAACAGATACGTATAGAACATTTCACCCAATCACAAAAAATATACCTTCTTCTTAGCACCTGACAGTACTCTCTCCAAAACTGACAAGATACCTAGACACAAAACAAGCTTTAGTGCTGGAGCATACACACGCAGCACGTAGCCACAAGGCACACACACACACACACACACACACATCACACACACACATTCTTGAAATAACACTCTGCATCTTATCAGACCACCACAGATTCAAGCTAAATGTCAGCAACAGAATGCTAACAGGTTCCTAGAAAATAAACAACTCTCTACTAAATGAAAAATTATTCAAGACGGGTTTTAAAAAGAAATTAAAGACTTTCTAGAATTCAATGAAAATGAACACACAATATGCCCAAACTTGTGAGACATAACGAAGGCATTTCTAAGAAGACTGTTTATAGCACAAAGTGCCAACATTAAAAAAAGAAAAGATTGGGGCTTGAGAGATGGCTCAGCAGTCAACAGCACTGGTTGCTCTTCCAGACAGAGGTCCTGAGTTCAATTCCCAGCAACCACATGGTGTCTCACAAACATCTGTAATGGGATCTGATGCCTTCTTCTGGTGTGTCTGAAGACAGTTCATATATATATATATATATATATATATATATATATATATATGAAATTAAAACAAGCTTTATAAAAAAATATTAGAGCGATTTCAAATTAGCAACTTAACAGCATACCTGGAAAGTCGAGAGCAGTGGCTCTCAACTTTCCTAATGCTGAAATCCTTTAATACCATTCTTTATGTGGTGGTGACCTCCAATCATAAAGTCATTATTGTTTGCTACTTCATAAGTCTAATTTTATTAGCGCTATGAATTACAATGTAAATATCTGTGTTTTCTCATGATCATAAGCAACCCTTGTGAAAGGGTCATTCAAACCCCTAAAGGGCCATAACTCACAGTAGAGAACCAATGGTCTAGAACAGAAAGAAATCCCACCCAAAAGGAGTAGATAGCAAGAAATAATCAAAATCAGGACTGAAATCAATAATGTAGAAACAGTAGCAACAAAAAGTAAAACAACAAAGAGTCAATGAAAGAAAGATTTGTTTTTCTGAGAAAAACAGTAAGCAGGACAAATGCTTATTGAAATAAACTAAAATGCAGAGGGAGACTATTCAGATAAATAAAATTGAAAGTGAAAAGGGGACGTATGAACAGAGACCAAGGAAGTGCCGAGAATTGTAAGGACATACTTTAAAAACTTTTGTTCCATTAACTTGGAAAACCTAAAAGAAATGTATAATTTTCTCTATGTATATCACTTACCAAAGTTAAATCAAGATCAGACAAACAATGGACCTACATTCCCTAGTGAAATAGAAATAATCATTCAGAGTCTCTCAACCAAGAAAAGCCGAAGGCCAGATGGTATTAATGCAGAATTCTATCAGACTGTCCAAGAAGAGTTAATGCCAATACTGTTTAAATTATTCTACAAAATAGACACAGAGGCAACATTGCCAAATTTGTTTTTATGAGGCAACAGATAGCCTCGTATCCAAACTAAATAAAACCCCAACAAAGAAAGAGAATTACAAATCAATTTCCATTATGAACACAGGTGCAAAATTTCCCAGTATAATACCAGAAAACCGAATCCAAGAACACATCAAAATGATCATCCACCATGATCAAATAGGCTTCATTGTGGTGATGTAGGGATAGTTCAACATATACAAAATGTAATATACCATATAAACAATCTGAATGACCAAAGCACA
Organism: Rattus rattus; assembly: GCF_011064425.1. Taxonomy (NCBI): domain Eukaryota; kingdom Metazoa; phylum Chordata; class Mammalia; order Rodentia; family Muridae; genus Rattus; species Rattus rattus. Next base: position 10,881,389 of record NC_046172.1, read on the forward strand.
CTATCTTCTCCTTAGATGCAGAAAAAGTCTTTGACAATATCAAACACCCCTTCGTGGTAAAAAGTCCTGGAGAGATTAGGATTTGAGAGACATTTTTACCATAATAAAGGCAATTTACAGCAAGCCCATAGCCAACATAAACATAAATGTTGAGAAACTCAAAAGTAATTCCATTAAAATAAGGAACAAAAAATGTACCCATGCTTATTTAATATACTTCTTGAGGTCTTAACTGGAGCAATAATAGAATTTTTATCAAAGAGATAAAAGTTTGAAGGAAGAGAGCAAAGAATTTTTATATGTAGATGATATGATAGTATACACAAGTGCTCCACAGACTTCTACTAGGAGATCCCTACACCTGATAGACACTTTCAGCTGGATATAAGATTAACTATGAAAAAATCAGTAGCATTGCTATGTACAAAGAACAAATAGACTGAGAAAGAAATCAGGGAAACAACACCTTTCACAATAGCCTCAATTGTAAACTCTAACTACACAAGTAAAGACTTGTGTGATAAAAACTTTAGGTTATTGAAGAAGATATCAGAAAATGGAAAGATCTCCCATCCCTATGTTCCTGTAAGGACTAACATAGTATAATGTCCATCCTACCAAAAGCAATCTACAGATAAAATCAAAATTTCAAGACAATTCTACACAGATCTTGGAAACACAGTGTTCAGTTATGTAGAAACACAGAAAACACAGGATAGCTAACTGCACAAAGCAGGATAGCTAAAGCATCCTGAACAAAGAAAGAAATATGGGAGGTATCACCACCCCCAATTTCCAGTTGTACTACAAAGCTATAGTAATAGAAACAGTATGGTATTGGGACAAGACAGATACACTGATCAATGGCATTGAATTGAAGACTCAGATATAAAGCCACACACCAATAGACACTATAAATACAAACTGAAAAAAAAGACATATGCAATAAATGGTGATATAAATGGTGATAGTCAAACTGGATGTCTGCATGGAGAAGAATCCAAATAGATCTACACTTACCACTCTGTACCAAACTCCACTCCAAATGGAACAAAAAGCTCAATGTAACACCAAATATAGTAAACATCACATAGGAGAAAGGTGGAGTAGCCTTGAACACATTGAGCTAGGAGATAACACAATTAGTGCAGGTGCAAAGATCAAGAATTACTAAATGAAACCTGATGAAACTGAAAAGCTTCTCCAAGGCAAAGAGTACAGTAATTCAAAGTGGCAGCCTACAGAACGGGAAAAAGATTTTTACCAACTCCATGTCTGATAGGAACAATATCAAAAGTATATCAAGAACTCAAAAAAAGTAAATAGTAAAAAAAACAAATGAGCCAATTAAGAAATGGGGGCACAGAGCTAAACAGAGAACTCTCAATAGAGGGAATGCAGACGGCAGAGAAACACCTAACAAAATGCTCGACACCCCCAGTTATCGGGGAAATACAAGTTAGAATGAGTTTGTGGCTTCATCTTACATCTTTCAGAGTGGCTAAGAGCAAGTGGCAGCTCATGCTGACAAGGCTGTGGAACACGCAGAATACGTACTCATTTTTGGTAGGAGTACACAATTGTACAGTCCCTCTGGGAATCAGTGTGGAAGTTCTTCAGGAAAATGCAAATTGATTTACCTCATGTTCCAACTATTCTACTCGGGCATATTCTCAAACATCTCTTCATCTCACCACAGAGACTCTTGCTCATCCATGGTCATTACTGTTCTCTTCATAATATCCAGAAAAGGAAAAAAAACCTTCATGTTTCTCAAAAGAAGACTGGATAAAGAAAATGTACTAATTTACTCAATAGAATAACTATTCAGCTCCTTTTTTCTCCTTTCATACTGAAATTTATTGTTTAAAGATAACAAATAATTTGGGGGGATTGATAAGCTTACAGATTGAACTTAGTGCAAATTAAAAATAATGAGTAATTTTGGGAGATTTATAAGCTTACAGATTGAACTTAGTGCAATGGCATCTTACAAAGACAAAGTCAATACAGTGAAATTCAAAAAACTATCTCAAAAGAACACATTTAAGGAAACTTAAGTCACAAGATTGTTGCATTATGATTTAACTTAATTGCACACACACACACACACACACACACACATACACACAATCCTGAAACCACAGCTCCTCCAGATTTCTAAAAGAAAGGGTTTGCATGCCCCCATATTCAACTGTGCATTGTCACAATTAACCATATTGTGGATTTTACATCATGATGGATCAATTTGGAATCCCAAGCAACACCTCAAGTTATGAAATGAAATTAATTTTAAAATACTGTTGAACGTTTTCATGCTGAAGATCAAAGCCACTTTTATGGGCAACTTAAAGAATTGGAATATACCATATTGGCACTTACTTTAAAAAGCTAGTCAGTAACTGCCATGATCCTGAACTGACTTCAACGCCTAAAAATGGCTTTCATAGGTGGCAAGCAAAGGGAAGAAATTCCTTTGCTAAAACTATTCAGCTCTTAAAAATGGAATCATGAATCAGTCTGGAGGTTCCTCAGAAAATTGGACATAGTACTACCTGAGGACCCAGCTATACCACTCTTGGGCATATACTCAAAAGATGCTCCAACATACAACAAAGACACGTGCCCCACTATGTTCATAGCAGCCTTATTTATAATAGCAAGAAGGTGGAAAGAACCCAGATGCCCTTCAACAGAGGAATGGATACAGAAAATGTGGTACATCTACACAATGGAATATTACTCAGCTATCAAAAACAATGACTTTATGAAATTCGTAGGCAAATGGATAGAACTAGAACATTTCATCCTGAATGAAGTAACCCAATCACAAAAAAACCACACATGGTATGCACTCGCTGATAAATGGATATTAGCCCAGAAGCTCAAATTTCCCAAGATACAATCCACAGATTGAATGAAGCTCAAGAAGGATGACTGAAGTACAGATGATTCAGTCCTTCTTAAAGGGAGGAACAAAAACACTCATAGGAGGAGATATAGAGACAAAGTTTGGAGCAGAGACTGAAGGAATGGTTACTCAGAGCCTACCCCACCTGGAGATCCAGCCCATATACATACAGCCACCAAAACTAGAAAATATTGCTGATGCCAAGAAATGCATGCAGACAGGAGCCCAATATAGCTGTCTCCTGAGAGGCTCTGCCAGAGCATGACAAATGCTTGCAGCCAACCATTGAACTGAGAAAAGGGTTAGAGAAATGATTGAAGGAGCTGAAGGGGGTTTGCAACCCCATAAGAACAACAATACCAACCAACCAGAGCTCCCAGGGACTAAACCACCACCCAAAGGGAACACATGGACAGACCCATGACTTCAGCTGCATATGTAGCAGAGGATGGCCTTATTGGGCACCAATGGGAGGAAAAGCCCTTGTTCCTGTCAAGGCTGGACTCCCCAGTGTAGGAGAATGTCAGGGCGGAGAGGTGGGAAGGGGTGGGTGTTTGGGTGGGGAAACACCCTCACAGAAGAAGTGGGAGGGGGATGGAATAGGGGGTTTATGGAAGGGAAACTGGGAAAGGGGACAACATTTGAAATGTATATAAAAAATCCAATAATAAAAAAGAAAGAATTGTTTAAATTAATAAATCAATGACAAAAATGGAATCATGAAATTAACAGGTAAATGGATAGAACTAGAATAAAATAATCATCCTGAGTGAAGTTCCTAGACCCAGAAATAGAAATGTGTAATATATTCACTTATATTAATATTAACTCTCAAGTCAATTATAACCAAGCTAAAGTATGTAGAATCAGAGAGGTTAGATATTGAGCAAGGGACTAGGGAAGACAAATAAGGGAGACAGATTTTATTAGGAAATCAAAATAGAATAGATAGTTATGGACAGATAAATATAGAGGGTGGGAATGGGAGGATCAAGTAGAGAGACAGAAGGAAGAGAGGGCTAAGGTAGCAAATATGAAAATGATAGCAGAAGCTTCCAAAATATATACATATATGAGGGTGACCTAAATGAAATTGCCAAAACAATGGACAGAGCAAAGCCTCAACCAGCCACCTACTGTTATCAAATGAACTTTCCAGGACCAGGATTGGGTTACACCTAATTGAGTTGTTGACCAAAGGGTTGCCGTGGGAATCATCAAATAACCCAGGCTGTTGTTGAGACTATAGATTGTTCTCTACACACTGACAGCAAGGCCTATTGTTGAAGGCAATACTTACACAACTCATTGTGTAAGACTCGAGAAAAGCCCACCAAGTCCTGCATCCCGGATGTCCCACTCACAGAGACACAGAGATGGAGACCGATGTAATAAACAAGAGGTTTACTAGACCAGTGCACTGGGGCCGTCCTGTAATCGGGGCAGAGGCGACGCCCAGGAACAAAGGCACACACTTTATACCGTTTAGGGGTACAAATTACATCAGCAAGGTTACGGTTTAAACTTATTGGCTAAGCATATTGACCTTTAAATTTATTGGCTAGTAAGTATGACATACGTTCAAGTTCCCTAAGGGAGGTGGCTCCCCGCAGGGAGAAATCTTTGTAACTGAAGAGGGGGGTTGTGGGGGATCCCGCTCCTACTATGATTGTGACACTTTTAGAATAGGGTGTTTACTCAGCAAATTCTTGTGGAGCTCCCTGATGGGAAGTTCCAGACACCTGATGTTTTCTTTTAGATAGCTTTTGTCTGCTTCATTCTTGGTTCAGGCGGGAAGTCCCAGGCACCTGACGTTTCCTAAGATAGCCTTTGTCTGCTTGATTTCCACAGTCCACAATTGAATATGGAGACATCAACCTGGTGCCTATATAGAGCCTTAACCCCTACTTTCTAGCATCTTTGGTACAGGAAGGTACTCTGCCTGCTACTAAAAAGAAATGTAAACACAGCCGCAAATCTTTCAATCAACACTGGTGTCTTACCTTCAAGATATGTTAGTGCAATGGTGGTAAAAAGCTTGTGGGAGTGACCACCCAATATCTGATTTAGCTTAAGTCCCACTACAGGAGTTGTATTCCATCCAGACAGACACTGCTTGGGTGACCAAAAACCTGAGACAAGACAGCACAGGAAGTTAGAGTAAAACAGATTATTGCTGTAAATATATCTTAGCCATAATGATCCATAATGGCACTCTACTATACTCAAAGATCAGTGCCCTGCTCAGCCATCAGCAGTGACACTTCCTACTTCAAGAGATGGGGACAAGTAGAGAGACCCACAGCCAGACGCTGTGCAAAGAGTGAAAAACTCTGGAATATTCAGTCCTGTATAGGATATCTTTATCAAGTCTTTCACCTCAGGGTTTGGGAAGCCCACAGAAGAGGAGGCCTAGAGAGTATAGGAGCCAGAGGGGATGGAGGAAACCATGTAAATCATCTAAGTCAACATAACCAAAGCTCATGTGAACTCACAGAGACCGAGGCAGCATGCGCAGAGCCTCCACTGGCCTGCAACAACTCCTTTGTGGAGACCGCAAAGCTTTCAGTTCAGTGTTTCTATGGGACTGCTGGGTATGTGTACTAAGTCCCTAGCTGTTGTACCTTCTCTTGGGCTTGTTTCCTTGTTTGTTTGTTTTGTCCAATTCTGATGTGTTAGTTTCTGCTTTATCTTATTGTTATTTTTATTATTATCCCTTAAAAGCCTGATTGTTTTGTAAGGCAAGACAGAAGTGGATCAGATGAGAGGGTAGGGAAACCTGGGAGGAGTATAGCGTGCAGAAACCATAATCGTGATAAATTATGTGAAAAAAAATCTAATTTCAATAAGAGAAAAAAATAACAATTAGAACTCTATTTTATATCTTCTACAATTGCATCTATCATGGTTTCATAAACATTTTGCAATATATGATGAGTACAGAGCTCAATATACCCTATTCTCATCTTTAGTATCCCCCTAAAACAATAGCAAACAAACAAAAATGTCAACTTCTGGGTAGCCTTCAAAATTAGAGTGAGTACATGCACAAACTATTGATTGTCTGGGACGAGCACACACAACCATCATCCATTAGCAGCTCTAATTAGGGAGCCATCAATGAATGCAAAACAGGCCTTGGGCTGACCATAGACATGACAAAAAGCAGTCAGGATCTCCTAATTACGTAATTGTTAATGGGCATTTGGAAATTGAAGGACATAGTGACTCCCATAAAACCAATGAAATTTAAAAGGAAAATACCACATGCTTATTATAATTATATTATAAAAATATTATATAATTTAAAATATAAATACATAGAAACAGAATATAATCATCTCAGGAAATACCCTGACTTACACAGACACACTAATAAGACTGATATTTTTCTAGAAGAACTGTCACACGCTTCTGTATGGTTTTATGTGGATGGCTTTAGCCTGCATTTATATATGTGTGCCATGCTCGGTGCCCGCAGAGGTCAGAAGAGGGTATCAAATTCCCTGAAACTGAAGTTACAGACAGCTGTGATCCACCATGTGGATGCTTGGAATCGAACCTGCATCCTCTGCAAGAACAAGTCCTCTTAACTGCTCAACTACTTCTCCAGTCCTTGTCAGGCATTAAAAAAAACATACACACACTTTATCCTGGTTTTGAGTATACTGTACACTTTGTATTTCAAATGCTTTTCACTAGTCACAATCTTTTTTCACTTGCTCCCATTTTATAGGTTGCAGAAAAATTAGCTACTGTCTAGCTGTAGATACTCATCTGGAGTGATCATCCTCAAAACCACAGTGTAGAGAGGTTCGTGGATCCTACTGAAAAGCAGCTACGAAATCAGTTAACTATAGTTTTAGGGAGCCTCGCCAATATTGATGAGGAAGAGCATATGTAAAGTCATAGTGTTAGCATGTGCATTTTGCTTCACTGTACTCATGCTCATATTAAAGCAGTGACAAGTTATTTTGGTTCCTTCTGCGTGGCTCTTCTTTGGGGTAGTGTTTCTTTTAACTGCTAAGCAGGACTGCCACCTAGCTTCAGTTGTCTAAGCTTTCAGAATGTCAGGTAATGAGTAGTCAAGATGGAGGTGCTGTTGCTTTTATCACTGAGTAAAGGATCTCTTTCATTTGGAAAGTTAGGGTTCCAGTTTGGTAATATTATCATAAGAGGCAATGAAGTGACAGTTTCTCTCTGTCTGATCCAAAGATAACATGAGTGATCAGAAACCTTGGTCATATGGAGGATGAAGCGAAAAGTTGTGGTTGTTGGGTCAGGGTATTGGGAGCACTCTTCTTCTAGCAGGAGATTGATTCCAAGTTATACACCTCACTCCCAACATCAGGTGCCTCACCATAGAAATAGTTGTTTTAATGGCCGTCACAATCAATAGTTCTTAACCCTGCTTGCACATTAGAATTTTCTGAGACGCTTTTAAACTCTATCAATTATTAGCTCTCATCTCCAGAGATGTTGATTTAATTGTTCCAATATGCTCTTTGGACATTGGGTATTTAGAAGCGTCTCAGTGATTCCAATGAAGACTCACGATCAGATCACAGGTAGAAAAAATAGAAAACAGAAGCCTCATTGAAATTCAAATCTATAATTAAAACATGCAAGATGTCATGTTGAACAGATCTTCAAACTCTGGGAAAGAAGAAATGTAGTAGAGGAGTATTGGTTTTTGTGCTTTAGTACTCTTGCCTTACAGCTACGATGACTACATGGTTGATCATTCACACAAGGACACATTATATCGTGAGATGAAGCTATCAGCAATTATACAGGACAAAGGTTAATTGCAACCATCAGGCTACCTATTGGCACTCCATTTAGAACTGTGTTTTTGCCTCTCCTCTTAGTCTCAGTAACTGCTCAAAATTAAACTATGATGTTTTAATACTTCCTTGATTTGGAAGAGGTTTAAATCACCTTTAAAAAGCATATGCTGTCATCCTATCAAATTTTGGCAACAATTTTTGGAAACAGTTTTAAGAGTTTAAAAATTCTCTGTCTCAACATTTTAAACTCATAGCTCTTCTACCATTCTCTTCCAATAGATGGAAAAATGGAACCTGCCTACGTAGACATTAAAATAATGTAACCACTACTGGATACTTTCTAGGACCAGACCTTCAACCAAAGTTTAATGGAAGATAAGTTAGAAACTATTTTCTCTAATTAAGTTTCGAGATTCTTTGTAAACTTTCCACAGAAACTGGGCCCATTTTCCATTAACAAAGATAATTAAATGTTAATGGAACATAAGACAATCATGAATTCATAGCATTAATTAATTACCTTTATTGATTAACTTTGTTCTTCTGGCTAAATGAAATGTCAGTGAAGGCTAATCAAAGAAGTAGAGAGTTTGTAAATAAAAGTCATTATTATAGTACAGAAATTGTAGTATAAAAATATGTGTGTGTATGTGTGTGTGTGTGTGTGTGTGTGTGTGTGTGTGTGTGTGTGTGTGTGTTTGGAGATTTGATTTCCTTTCTCGCCTTGTGAGCTAGGAAGTGAATTCAGATTGACAGGCTTGGAGCCACTTTCTCATTCTGAGCCATAGCACAGGCTGAAAATCTCACACTGAAATCTCACCTCACCTCTAAACCACATCTAAATCTCACATCTCATAGTCAAAGCTATCACTGCACTTCCAGAAGTTTTCTTTCTAGTTGAGGGATAGTAATGTAGCCTGCTGTCTGCCTGCTACCGTGGAATGATTTAATCTAAAGACTATGGCTATGATAAGCCTTTATTTCTGCCAATGAAAATGTACAAATCTAATGTTCTTTAGTATTGTATAATAAAATCATTACTAATGCTTTTCTAAAATGTCAATAGGTCAAGAAAGAAAACACATGATACAAATGTGGCTGCTGAGTTAACATTATAAACAGAATCTCACTTTCTGTATTTACTATTTTTAACGATTTATCTTTACATACATTGATATTTTACCTGCATGTCTGCCTGTGAGAGGGTGCTAGATCCTCTGGGCTGGAGCTACGGGCAGGTGTGAGCTGCCATGTGGGTGTTGAGAATTGAACCCAGGGGTTGGGGATTTAGCCCAGTGGTAGAGCCCTTGCCTAGCAAGCACAAGGCCCTGGGTTCGGTCCCCAGCCCCGAAAAAAAAAAAAAAAAGAATTGAACCCAGTCCTCTGGAAGAGCAGTCAGTGCTTCTAACCACTGAACCATCTCTTCTGGGCCCATATTTACAATTTTTAATAAAGCCAAGTGGCTTGAAGGAGAATGGCCTCCCATAAGCTCATTTGTTCGCAAACCTACTTCCCAATCGATGAACTGTTTGGAGCGATTGGATGGTATGGCTATGTTGGAGCAGGGGTGACCTTGTTGGAGGTGGTACGTCACTGAGAGTGAGCTTTGAGGTCTCAGAATCCCATGCCTGGTCCAGTCTCGTTCTCTGCCTGCCGCTTATACATCAGATGTAAGGCTCTCAGGTATTGCTCCAGCACTAGGCCTGTCTACTTTCTTCCATGACAGTAATGGATTAACCCTCTAACCCAGGACCTACATAGCTGCTCACAACCATTTCTTGTTAGTTCCAAGGGATGTGACCCTCTCTTCTGGACTTCATTGGCACCAAGTACACATGTTTTTCACAGACATATATATGTAGACAAAATGCCCATACATATAAATTAACATTTTTAGATAAATAAAAAGAAATGGAATGAATAGAATCTCTTAGCTCGCTATCTTTTTGGACTCTTGCAGCTCCCTAGAGCCGCCTGAATCAAGAACGTATCACAGAGTGAGATCCTAAGGGTCATGCGTAAAGGTTAAAGAATTAGTGTACAAAGGCCCTGGGTTCGGTCCCCAGCTCTGAAAAAAAGAAAAAAAAAGAATTAGTGTACAGTGTTAGCAAGTTGGGATAATGAAAGGCCAGATGCTACCCCAGATGCTACCCCAAAAATGAACTTGAGAATGTCTAAAGTTGACTATACTTCACCCATGAACTTGAGAATGTCTAAAGTTGACTATACTTCACCCTAACACTAAAATGTACATTCCCGAGGCGAGACTGAAGATATTAGTTAGTGAGACTTACAATGTGTGAAGTTGTATATAAAAGTACATATAATAGAGAATCCATGAGAAAGCTACTGAAATTCGAATGAGCTGATAAGCCCACTGGTATCAACCATTTGCACAGCATGGCCCTTTGAGATACTGAACACTCCTCTTAGCTCCATCTCCCTTGCCCCTCCTGTGAAGCTTATGGTTTCTAATTCAACAGTCTCTGCTTCCACTGCAATTGTACATCTCTACTCAATTTTTTGTTCTAGACACAAAGACCTGGAATCCTTTGGGAGGGACCTTCTGGGTCCTCATGTCTATTTGACATCACTCCTATGAATCAAAAGGCAAAAGACCAGCCTTGAAAACCTATGAGTGCAAATGTGTTTTACCAATAAATTTTTACCTCTAGGTTAAAGTACTTGTTTATCTCTGGCAGGTTTTATTCTTTTTCTTGCTTTTCATTTTGCAAATTTGAGCTATACCTCTGGCCTGTCTGTGATCATCTCACAGTTGCAAAACTTCCAAGGAAGGCCACCAGGGATACAGCTGTTTGCTCTCATTAGCAGGAAAACAAAGCTCTGTTTGTTCCTCTCCCTGCTGTCAGGGGAACTCTGGTTTAATTCCAACACAAGTCTGGGTGTTGATTTCACACAGAGGGATTACCTTGCGCGTTTGTGAAATTTCAAAGGCAGCCTCATAGGAGCCATCTGACTCAACACCCGTGTGACTAGGGAAAACCCGAGTATACATAATACATTGTAATTTTCTTTTAGCATGTGATTAGCAAATGGTTGTAAAGGAAAATCAAGTAAATAAAATACCAATGACATTTTCTTATTTATCTGGAATAGAGTATTGGTTCTGAAGTCATCCCTAATAATGCCCCTTGTGTACATTGCTAACCTCCCACTAAATGGAAGGCCACTCGTGGAAGTAGCTTCTGCCAGTGTTCTGCCCATAATGTTTCCAATTCCTTTATCACTTTAACATTTACCCATTCCCTGCAGGCTTGTGTTCCCAATAGGCTGCACCTGTATCTCTTAATTGCACTGTTATTGGTGAAGAGACAAACATACAGCTTCATGCTGTCACCTTCAACACCTCTAGGAGTTCCCTTACTGTTTTAGGGATTCTGACTCAGGCAAACCCAGGATGTGTGGCTTGCATCATGAAATAAAATAATATCAGCATTAGCCAGCACAAGGCAGCATTAGAGATGTACTAAACATTAATAAAGGGGGCTAGAGAGATGTCTCAGCAGTCAAGAGTCCTTCGAGCTCTTCCTGAGGACCTGAGTTCAGTTTCCAGGATCCATGCTCGGAGGTTCCAAGGAACCTGGTGCCCTCTCCTGACCTCTATGGGTACTTGTACACTTCTCTCTGTCTTTCTCTCTCTCTCTCTCTCTCTCTCTCTCTCTCTCTCTCTCTCTCTCACACACACACACACACACACACACACACACTGTACCTCAGGAGTTGTCTTCGACTGATGAAATTTCAAACTGATAGCATAAAATCAGGAACTACTACGGTTTCACAAGGGGGTTCAAGTGAAATTCCCAGGAAGGGTAAGCTTCAGTCCTAGTGACTCGCATTTATAGTACCGAAAGCTACTATGCTTACTATTAGAGGAGAAAACTGATCATCAATATTATCCAGCTACAAACCCTGGTAGCACAAAAGTTATTAGAGTAACCAATCACTTTTTGATTGGATTTGAGGCCCATTCCATGAGATAGAATCCGTACCTAACATTACTAAAGTAGCCAAGAACTTGAGACTGGATGTGTCATGGGTCCTACGGGAAAATATAATACTGTTAGTCTGCTAAATGAACATAGTAATAAAATGACTTCCAATGAGATATTTCTAGCAACTATAGCTCAGTGCCTCGCTCAGCCACAATCAGAGAAGCTTCTTCTTGCCGCAGATGGTAATTAATGAAGAGACCACACAATTGGGCAATGTGTAGTGAAAGACCTTAACACACCCAGTCATACATGGGATTTCTTCATCCAACCCATTCCCTGAAGTCCACATCGATCTATGTGAAAGAGAAAGCGAGAAGATAGTAAAAGTCAGAAAGAGTGGACCACATCAAGAAAACAGAATCTCCTGAACACAAAAGGTATGACAAGCATGTGAACTCACAGACACTGTGACATCATGTGACACATGCGGAAATTCAATTGAAACAAAATTTTAGTGTGCAAAGGGGAAAGTGGACACAAAGTTCCAACCCTAATCAAGAGGCTGTTTGTAATTGATAGCTGCGGGGAACGGGAAAACCTGTTTTCTTCAATGGAGTCTATCAACTAGGGAGCCTTTCTCTAGGGGAAGAAAGCCTCATGCTGAGGAGTAGTTGATTGAAACAAAACTAACTCCATGTTTCTTTATTGATATTGTTATTGGTGGTGGTGGTGGTGGTGGTGGTGGTGGCGGTGGCGGCGGCGGCTGCAATGGTGTGTGTGTGTGTGTGTGTGTGTGTGTGTGTGTGTGTGTGTGTGTGTATTATTTTGTCTTATTTTTGTTGGGCGTTTTTGTTTATTTGCTCTTCAGGGATTTTTCTTTTAAGAGAGAAAGCACATAAAAAGACCAGGTAGGCTGACCGCAGATCTTCTCTTCTGTCGCTGTCCCCCTAAATGCGATCCCCAGTCACATCTCCAGCTCTGTAGCAGAACACCTGTGATAGCCTTCTCCAGTTAGGGGTGCTCTCATCTCCTGTGAATCCCACAGACCTTCTTATTCTCCCTCTCCCCCACTACATTGCTTTCTCCCAGCCCCTCAACTCTACACTGGGAACACAAGCTGAGCAGGTCAGGGAAGAGAAGTAAGACAACTGAAGATCATCCCTTCTTCCTTCCGAATCAAATCCTCTATCTTCATCCCTACCTCAGCAGCAGAATACCTGCCGCAGTCTTCCTTCCCCTCTGCCCACATCTGCTGTGGATCCCACAGACTTTCTTCTCTCCTCCCTGACTTACTTCTTTATACTAGCCTTCACCTCCAGCAGGCACTCCCCACTAACCCACAGACCACTTCTGTAAAGAAAGCAGGCAGGCTGCCTATAGATCTTCCCTTCTCCTGTTTCTCTAGGTACAACACAAGCTGCCTTCAGTCTCATCCCTAGTACCATAGCTGGGGTGGTTTGGGGTGACCTCTCTTTGCTGTCTCCACCCATTCCAAGGAGGGGAAAGAAGCAGAGCACTCTGCTCTACCGCCCCCTGAGAACTTGTGCAGACTTCTAGACCACCCCTGTTCCTAAATGTCAACTCCCAATACCCAAAAAACACACTTTACCTGGAACCCTCAGTGGTCACAACTATCAAGTCTACAGGTCATCTCCTAAGAGGCAACACACAGCCATCATATTCTCTGAAAATTCAGAGAAGAAACAGAGACCAAGAAGCAAAATACCCACTAAACAAAGACAAATCCACAAATCAATCATCCTAGAGTAATAGGTCTCTATTAGAGCCTAGCTATTCTACCATAGCAGGCCCTGAATAGTCCAACATAGGTGAAACTTAATAGAAAGACCTTAAAATCACTTTTACAAAAATTATAGAGGTCCTTAAAGAGGAAATGAATAAATCCCTTAAAGAAATCCAGGAAAACACACACAGAAATTTAAGAAAATGAATAAAATATTTCAAGATATGAACATGACCATAGAATCAATAAAGAAAACCAGAAGGGAATTCTGGAAATGAAAATTTTAGGAATTTGAACCGAAATTACAAAGGCAAGCTTCATAAATAGAATATAAGAGATGGAAGAGAGAATCTCAGGCACTGAAGGTATAATCAATGAAAGGGATACCTGAGTTGAAGAAAATGTCAAATTTAAAAGATTCCTGACACAAAACATCCAGGAAGTCTGTGACACCATGAAATGATCAAACCTAAGAATAATAGGTATAGAGGAAGGAGAAGAAGCCCAGCCCAAAGGCCTAGAAAATGTTTTCAACAAAAACATAGGAGAAAAATTTCCTAATCTAAAAAGGAAGATGTCTATGGAGGTACAAAAATCATATAGAACGTTAAATAGATTGGACCAGAAAAAAATCCCCTTGGCACATAATATCAAAACAGTAATATATATATATATATATATATATATATATATATATATATATATATATATCAAAGAAATAATATTAAAAGCAACAAGGTAAACAGAGCAAGTAACCAAATCCACATCTGATAGAAAGCTAGTATCCGAAATATATAAAGAACTCAAGAAACTAGGTATCAATGTGTGATATATGTAAACATAGAATTTTCAATGAAAGGAATCTAAGTGTCTGGGAAACACTGAAAAGAAATTTTGAACATCCTCAGCAATCAGGAAAATGCAGTTCAAAGCTCCACTGAGATTATCTTACACATTCCACAATGACTATGTTCAACTGCACACATGACAGCTCATATTCTGGGAAGGATGTGAAACCCAGAGAACACCCCTCCATTGCCAGAGGGAGTGCAAACATGGGCACCACTTGGAAATCAATATGACATTTCACCAGAAGACTGGGAATCAGTATACCTCAAGATCCAGCTATACCACTCTTGGGCATGTACTAAAGGAATCTTAATCTTACTACAAGGACACTTGCTGGCCAGAAGTAATAACAATCTAGATGTCCCGCAACAAAGGAATGGATAAAGAATATGTGATATATTTCCACAATGAACTATTACTCAGTTGTTAAAAAAAACCGATATCCTTAAAGAAGTTTTGCAATCTTTTTAAAATTATTTACTTACTTATTAATTTATTATTTTTACACTCCAGATTTTATCCCCCTCCTGGTCCACCCCACGACTGTTCCACGTCCCTCCTCCCTCCTCCCATCTCCACAATGACGACCCACCCCACCCACCCCATCAGACCTCTACACTTCCTGGGGCCTCCAGTCTCTTGAGGGTTAGGTGCATCTTCTCTGACTGAACCCAGACCCAGGAGTCCTCTGCTGTATATGTGTCGGGGCCTCATCTCAGCTGGTGTATGCTGCCTGGTTGGTGATCCAGTATCTGAGAGATCTCAGTGGGGGTGGGGGTGTCCAGGTTAATTGAGACTGCTGGTCCTACTACACCAGCTTTTTCCTAATTCAACCAGAGGGGTCAGCAGCTTCTGTCCATTGGTTGGATGCACATATCTGCATCTGACTCTTTCAGCTGCTTGTTGGGTCTTTTGGAGGGCAGTCATGATAGGGTCTTTTAGCATCAGTAACGGTGTCAGGTTCTGGGGCTTCCCCTTGAGCTCGATCCCACTTTGGGCCTTTAGCTGGACCTTCTTTTCCTCAGGATCTTTGCCATTTCCATCCCTGCATTTCTTTCAGACAGGAAGAATTACGGGTCAGAGCTTTGGCTGTGGGATAGCAGCCCCATCCCTCACTTGGTGCCCTGTCTTTCTCTGGAGGTGGGCTCAACAAGTTCCTTCTCCCCACTGTGGGGCATTTCATGTAGTATCCTGCCCTTTGAGTCCTGAGGATTTCTTACTTCCCAGGTCTCTGATACATTCTAGAGGGTCTTCCCAACCTTGTTTCTTTGGAGGTCGCCTGTTTCCATTCTTTTTGCTGGCCCTCAGGGCTTCAGTCGTTTTCCCCCACCCAATACCAGATCATGTTCTCCTCTCCCCCACCCCCTACCTTTTCCCTCCCCTGTCCCTTCCTCCCTCCTCCTTGTGGTTGCTTTCTTCTCCCTCCCAAGTAGGACTGAGGCATCCTCACTTGGGCCCTTCAGCTTGCTGACCATTTTGAGTTCTGTGTACTGTATCTTGGGTATTCTGTACCTTTTTGGCTAATATCCACTTGTTAGTGAGAACATATCATGCATGTCCTTTTGGGTCTGAATTACCTCACTCAGAATGATAATTTCTAGTTCCGTCCATTTGCCTGCAAAGCTCAGGATATCCCCATTCTTAATAGCTGAGTAGTATTCCTTGTGTAAATGAACCACATTTTCTGTATGCATTCTTCTGTCATGGGACATCTGGGTTGTTTCCAGCTTCTGGCTATCACAAATAAGGCTGCTATGAACATAATGCCCCTGTGGTATGGTAGGGCATATTTTGGGTTTATTCCCAAGAGTGGTATTGCTGGGTATTTAGGTAGGTCTATTTCCAACTTTCTGAGGAACCTCCAAATTGATTTCCAGAGTGGTTGTACCAGTTTGAAATCACACCAGCAATGATGGAATGTTCCTCTTTCTCTATAACTTTGCCAACATGTGTTGTCACCTGAAGGAAGGGCTAAATGACTAGGACCCAGACAAAGAGAGCTACAACTGTAAGAGAAGACCACCAGTGGGAACAGTGCCATTTTGTAGAGAAATGTAACTGAGGAAGGATAGAAAGGGAAGGAATTATACAGAAATGGATCAGAAGAGAAGCTTGGGAGACGAAGGGAACCCAGGATATCTTATCTGATTTTTATCTAATAAAATTCAGATAAAATCAGTATCTTATCTGCTTTTGCTGCTGAGAAAGTCAAGAAGTCTCAGATGTCATTAAAAGTCTCAAATGGCTTTGGAAGCAATACATGTTTTTCAAAAGGCATCTTGTCAAAGGTGATATAAATTGTACTTTCTTAGGCTCAAATGATACATTCCTGAAGACAGCTCAATCGAGGATGTCAAAAAATGAAGTAAACTGTGCTTGCCTATGGCCAAAGTGACATATAATTCCTGAACCCTCTCATTTTTAACCCTAAACGACATCCCTCATAAATTGATTTTACAACTTTGTATAAAAATGTCTTTAATTTTTAACCTCGAAACAAACTATCGTCTGTGGGCAATCATTGAAGATGTAACTAGAAAGCCATCACTACCCTGTTTACACCCATTGTAAAGACAGTTGGGTGCAACTTTATCTTAAGAAATCATGATAAACTGAGTACATGTGCTGTTTTCTTTTGGGGGCACCTTTATGTTTCTAACAAAATCCAAAATCTACATTGTATTGGTTTATCCTGAAATTCTTTTCTTCATCACATGAATCCCAGTTCTGCCTGCGTGGAGATCACCTAAGGAGAAAGGGAACTCCTTAGACTATTGTGGAGGCCAGGCCAACACACAGAGTGGCCTGTATCATCATTGCTAACACAGAACGCAAGCAACTAGAGGGATAAATCCTCTCTACTATCTTCCTATTTAGTCATATGTACATATCTACCAATGGGTAAGCAGAAGCTATAGCCCATTTGGCACAAGTCTGCCTGTTTAGTGGGCTAAAGGAAAGAAGCTAGGCGCTCAATTCTTCCTGCACACTAAAGACAAATGGGAAGGACTGAAGGAACAGGGTGTAGTTGCTGAACCATCAAACATGTAACTGGCATGGTTAAGGTCTGGTGTTAGCTTCTAGCACAAAATGAGAGAAGGAAAGAAAAGACAAGCAACATGAAACAGGTGAGTGTTGCACTCAAGCCCATCAACATCCTCAAACTAAAGGCTACGGTGACCTAGTTTTTGTATCGAGTCAACAGCAGGCACACTGAAATATCTACAGTGAGATTAAGGAGCTGTTGAGAATTCTGAGCTCTAGGGACTCCAGAGAAATATAGAACCTGTGGCAAACTCTTGTTCTCAAACACACAGACTACACTTCCTTCATATTGTTAATGGTTCCTCATCTTCACCAGTACACTGCTTTTCCACGGCCTAATCACATTTCAAGTAGCACATCTCACCCACACCAAAGAAGCTATTGCCATGGTAGTCAACAGGTGCATGAATTAGGGAAGATGAAGCTATTAACGAAACTTAACATAGTGTAGAAAACAGTGCATAGGCTAACACAAAAACTAGCTCAGTGTTATGGGAGAGATGTGAGTTTGGAGGGGGTCCACTGCAGCTTCTAGGATCTTGTGTCCTAAGACAAATATCATATTAGGGATATATGTTTAGAAGTAAAAATAGAGATAGTTCTTTAAGGACAGGAAATTATTCTTGGGAATGAGAATGGACTAGTGAGCAGGGAAAAGACATGTGCTCAAAAAGAATGTTGGGCCATAAATTTCATGACTACATGATATTTTTCTAGCACTCCCATTTGGATATTGTGATTTGTGTGCTTGTTTTCTGAACATGCTCTCTCTGTTGCACACAGCGAGGTAGTCTTTCTCTGCAAACTGGTTTCTTTTACCTGTTAATTTTGACGTTGCTTTCTCCAGCCCCTGTTCTGATGCCACAAAAGAACATGAAGAGATTTTCCCCAAGTCTCACCAACCTGTCTAGAATGGCCTATGCAACCCACACAATGTCAAAATGCATGTGCACTATTAGAAATGATTTTCCTTTAATAAAGAAAATATATACTCAAATCAATTTTTTCTGCTAACTTTGTGTTTTGCAAGGTGTTTTGTAAAACTTAAAAAACAAAACAAAACAAAAAGCTTAGCCTTTTGTTCTGGATTCTAAGCAGAAGTGAAGCCTTTTTATGAAAGCACAGAAATAGATTAAAGGCTTGCTGTGACACTTCTGTGAAGAATTCAGGTATTCATAGCAAGATATGAGGATAAAGAGGCTTGTGGTTCCCAGCACTCAGGCAGCAGAAAAAGGAGGATGACAAGTTCAAGGCATGCCTGAAATACATAGTGAGAACTTGTCTCAACAACAACTAACCAAAAAAGAAAAAAGAAAAGGAGAGGAGAACATTTCTAATTGATATTATAGTGAACAAGTTTTGATGAATTTTGGAAATCTTCCAACTCAATTACCTTTGGAGTTGTGGTTGACCAAGGAGAAATAGAAGCTATTGTTATTCTCATGGCAAATGGCTTTGTTTTGAAAAAAAGAAAACGAAAACCATCACTCAACGAAATAAGCAGCCAAAATACTGGAAACAAGTTTTAACTGTATCAATATGTAATATGGCAGGTAGATAGGAGCCAGATTATATTGGATGGAGTCTAGCTTCTTGAAATTTGACAGTTTCTGGTTACTCTCTTCAAGATTTCCTCTCAAATGAGCTCTTTCTGTTATTGTCCTCTTTCTGCTCCCCAAGATTTCTGAAGACAGATTAGTTTGAGGGCATCGGTGTTGGAGAGTCATAAGAAAATGATGAAATAAAGCATTTGGACAAGAGCCTCACAGAACCATGAGTTGTAATAAGTGGATTCTTGTCATTAAGGCATTTTGGAAAGGAACATCTGTTGGGGTTGCTTGTTTATAGGATAGAGGCTTATGCATGAAGAAGAAAAAGTGAAGTTTAAAGAGGATTTCTCAGGACTACGTGGTTTTTTTTTTTTTTATCATGAAATGCACCTATTGAAGTTTTAGAAAATATGTTTCTGGAAAGAATGCCATGTGATGAATTGTTCTATTGACACTAGTTTATTACTTTTTAAACTAGTAATATAAGCTGGTAATGTTTGGCCTGTCTCTATCAAAGTATTTACTGTTCAAAGCACCTTCTACACCAGAGCTACTACATTTTCTTTTAGTAATGTTGAGAGATTTGGTGCATCATAGATGTAACTCTTTACTTTTGGTCATTGTAACACTGATTCACTTAAAACTTGGGCAGTGACATGGTATTAGTTTTACAAATGGCTAA